>NC_057808.1:467928907-468228907 GCF_018294505.1 Triticum aestivum
AAAGTTGCTGAAGCCTTCATGGAACCTGAATGGATTCAAGCTATGCAAGAAGAGCTTCAACAGTTCGAGCTGAACAATGTGTGGGAATTGGTCAAGCGTCCTAATCCTCGCATGCATAACATCATAGGCACCAAATGGATATATCGCAACAAGCAAGATGAGCATGGTCAAGTTGTCAGAAACAAGGCTCGTCTCGTTGCTCAAGGATACACTCAAGTTGAAGGGATTGACTTCGATGAAACATTTGCTCCGGTGGCTAGGCATGAAGCCATTCGCATACTGCTAGCCTATGCCAACCATCACAACATCCTTCTGTATCAAATGGATGTGAAGAGTGCCTTTCTCAATGGCAAGATTGAAGAAGAAGTGTATGTT
This sequence comes from Triticum aestivum, assembly GCF_018294505.1. Taxonomy (NCBI): domain Eukaryota; kingdom Viridiplantae; phylum Streptophyta; class Magnoliopsida; order Poales; family Poaceae; genus Triticum; species Triticum aestivum. Next base: position 467,929,283 of record NC_057808.1, read on the forward strand.
GCACAACCACCTGGCTTTGAAGATCCAAAACATCCTGATATGGTATACAAGCTCAACAAGGCACTGTATGGCCTCAAACAAGCCCCTCGTGCTTGGTATGACACACTCAAAGACTTCCTGAAGAGCAAAGGCTTCAAACCTGGTTCTCTAGATCCTACACTCTTCACGAAGACATATGATGGAGAACTATTTGTGTGCCAAATCTATGTGGATGACATTATCTTCAGCTGCACTGACAAGAGATACAGTGATGAGTTTGGACACATGATGCAAGAGCAATATCAGATGTCCATGATGGGTGAGCTGAAGTTCTTCCTTGGTCTTCAAATTCGTCAGCAAAGCAACGGCATCTTCATATCTCAAGAGAAATACCTCAAAGACTGCCTGAAGAAGTTTGGAATGCAAGATTGCAAAGGTTACACGACGCCAATGCCAACCAAAATTCATCTGAGTCCCGACGCCAATGGTAAAGAGTTCGATCAAAAGGTATACCGCTCCATGATTGGTTCTTTACTTTATTTATGTGCATCTAGGCCAGATATCATGCTTAGTGTTTGCATGTGTGCCCGATTCCAATTGGCACCAAAGGAATCGCATCACTTAGCTATGAAGCGAATTCTTCGATACTTGGCTTACACCCCAACACTAGGATTATGGTATCCAAAGGGCTCAGAGTTTGATCTAGTTGGATTCTCAGATGCTGATTATGCTGGTGACAAGGTGGATCGCAAGTCTACATCAGGCACATGTCACTTTCTGGGACGATCACTTGTCTGTTGGTCTTCAAAGAAGCAGAACTGTGTGTCTCTCTCCACTGCTGAATCTGAATACATTGCTGATGGATCTTGCTGCGCTCAGCTTCTATGGATGAAGCAAACTCTTAAGAACTATGGCATCCATCTGAAGCAAGTACCACTCTACTGTGACAATGAAAGCACCATCAAGATTACCAACAACCCAGTTCAGCACTTGAAGGAAAAGCACATTGAAATTCGTCATCACTTTCTCAGAGATCATGTTATGAAGGAAGATATTGATATCATTCACGTCAACACTGGAGAGCAATTGGCTGATATCTTCACAAAGCCCTTGGATGGGAAAAGGTTTTGCAAGTTGTGGTGTGAGCTAAATATCTTAGAATCCTCAAATGTCCTGTAATTGGACACACATCCTGACACTTATGCATCTTGATGACTTAGATGTGCAACACACAAAGTAACGTATATCTTTAATCAATGAAGACATACACTCTAAGTGTGAATACATTAATGCGGAATTTGACTTCGGAGCGCCACGATAATTGTGCGTCGTGTCTGGGTCTAATACTTCCTATACAATGGGTAATGCCACCACCAAACTTTTGTTTGAAGTGTTTCATTTGGCGTTACATTTGCAAAGTCTTCGCATTTGGTTTGTCTTCAACATTGTTTTGTCCTCATGTTTATCTCCGCCATGTTAATTTGGTCTTACTCAGATATATACATATATTTGTGTTCTGTCCTCTACAGCATTCACTTATAGCTATGTCTTCTTGCTTGAATATTTGGATGTAAGTGAATGTGATCGGACCCTAACCTCTTCTATGCTTCTGTCTCAAATTCTATCTATCCAAATCATATGCATTCTATTGAAACCGTCGAATGTCTTCTCTGCGTCCTTGTCAGCAGAAGATACAGAGACAAAAACTGAATCTGTTTTAAATGCTATATCCTTATTGCCTGAAACCTGGAGAAGCCGGAATGACCACCCGACAGTCTAGGCGTGCGTGGGAACATGGAACAACTTCCAATGTGTTGCACGTTCGCCACGTGTCCCTTAGATGTGAACCGCCAGGGGCACCTGCGTAATTGCGTTGTGCTGTCCCTTTCCTTATAAATACACATCACATCGCGGTCAAAATCCTTCTCCCACCTTGCACAAACCCTAGCGCCACCGCTAGCTCTCGACGACGCCGGCGACGAAGCGCTTAGCTGCCGCGACCTCACCGACGCTGTCCTCACGCCGGCCGCGGACCTCGTCTCCTCCGCCGCCGTAGGTGTCTTCCGTCACCAAGTTAGGGCACGGGAGATCGAACTTCTCGGCCTCCCACTCCACTCCGTCTAGCAGTTCTTCGTGTGGTAATTAAAGCTTACTTTTACTGCCTTTTTGATCCGATAGATTCATCCTTCTCCAACAAAAGTGGTTTCTAAACCTACAAAATTGGATCTATCTTGTTCTGCATCTCATATCATGCCTAGTATATTCACTTATGCTTCACAAATAGTTATATTCCTCACTTGTACCTATTCTTGGATTCGTACAACTCTGGAACCAACTCTCAACATATAAGTGAATGTCTTCGCGCTATGAGGTCAATGTCTTCAAACTGATTTATCTTCAAAATCTTCTGAGAATGCATATGACCTCTTCCCCTTCCCTCGCATCTCTAATGCTGTCACAGGTACATGTCCGTGGGAGAATCCCTTGGTTCTCATAGTCTGCATTCATTTGCAGAGTTTCTACAGCGTCACATAAATTTTCCTGAAGCCCGTTCCTATCTAACTAGCAGACGGAAGCCTTTGCAAGTTCTGAAGCCATTCAGTTTGAACTACATGGCCACTGAAAAGTCAGCAAGAAAGGGCGGCAGACAACACCATGGCAACACTTCCAAAGATCTGCCACCAGATCTCTATGAGCTATACAAGACAGGCCCTAAAGAAACCTATGGCGAACGCAAGACTCGAATCCAATGGATTCGCAGATACTGGGCTGAACAATGGTTTCTGTACAGATTTGTGACTGCAGAGTATGCAGAGAAGAATGCCATGAAACGACCTTGGGGAGATATCGTATACAAAAATCTTCAACCCAAGTCCAAGTCAGAAGCCATTGCTCAAGGGTTCTATCCGTGCATGGTTCGCGGACCACAGCCAGAGAATGCTGACCCATCCTCTCTGCTATGGTGTCGTGACGATAATCTATTCAAGCGCAACTACAAGTTTGCCAAGGATTCTGCTGTGAAAAACAAGAAAGCATTTGGACTCGATTTCAACCCCGGTCCATTTGCTCCTCGGGCTGACGGCACCCGTGATGCTGAACCAAATATCGTCGGTCCCTTCTACAACCTCGAAGGTCTCATCACAAACATTGCTGTTCAGGGGACAGCCGTGGAGCACTTTGCAGACGATGCTGATTCTGATGAAGCGCCTGCTCCTCCTAAGCCAAAGAAGCAGAAGAAACCAAAGGCTTCAAAGCCCTCCCGTGCTCCTAAAGCTTCGCGTGCGAAGCCACTGGCTACTACTCCTCCTGAAGCAAGTGTGCAATCTGAAGATCTCTCTCGCATCTCCAAGAAGACCGAAAAGTCTTTAAAGAAGAAGAAGCCCATCCAAAGTTCTAGTCAAGCACTGACCCTAGCTGCCATTCTGAGGAACGAGACTGAAGCCATTGATCTGTCAAGTGACGAAGATCTTGGTGATGACGCTCTTGAGCTACCGATAAAGAGCAAGCAAGAGGCAGAGATCTTCAACGATCTGCCCCTCTTCAATGTGGACATCTTGAATAACTTCATTGATGAGTGGTTTGAAAATCCGAGCCTTAGCATCGATGATCTTCAGCTTCCAATTGGCATTAGTGTCTCCTTCCATGGAGCCATTGCTCATGAGCTGGCTCTGGCTCAGAAGATTGTCAAACTGAAGAACAAAATTGACTATGAGAAGGCTCAGTTCAAGAAGCACATGGCCAAGCTCAGCGTGGCTGATGTTCAAAACTTCAAGCAGATGCTGCATGACCTCAAGGAGGTGTTTCACAAGAAACGAGAGGAAGCAAAAGGTTCAAGAGAGCGAATGAAACACCTCACCGCCAAATGTATTCAAGCTCATAATGAAGCAGAAAAGCGCAAGGCACTTGGGCGTTCAGGCATCAACCCCAAGATGGCTGCCAAGAAGAAGCCTGTTGTGGCCCAAGCTGCAGCATCAGGGCGGGAAGCACCTCGCATTGTCTTCCCTGCCAACATGACATGCACGAAGCCTAAGGCCCCCACAGCTGCTTCCGAACTGAAGAAGACAAGGGCAGCTGAGGCCGAAGCCAGAAAGCGCAAGAACAAGAACGCCACCGATGATGCACCACAGACCAAGAAACGGAAGACAAAGTCTTCGAAGAAAGATCGAGCTGCTCCCACAGAGCCCCTTGTTGTCGAGCCCATCTCTGTTGCTCACCCTGCATCCGAACACCAAGAGCATCAGATTGTGATCCACGAGCCTTCTTTCACAGAGGCTCCTGAAGCTGAAGTTCCAGCTGTTGACCCCACCGCAGCTGAAGACATTGGTCCCCAAGACAATGTAAATGATGATGAAGTCCTTCCTCAGATAGAGCACCAAATGGTATCATCGCCTGTTCTCACGAACAGCGAACTCATCAGCATTGGTCGTCCCCTGACGCCAATTGCTCAGGATGATTCATGGGCAGGTCGCCCTCAAGACTCCCCCCGTCAAGAAGAATCGCCAAGTACTCCACCACCTCAAGTCACCACTCCGGTGCTTGATGATGACGACTATGTGGTCCAGCCAACTCCCTCTCCAAAAGCGTCGCCCGCATTCCGTAGGCTTCGCAAAGGACCAAGGCCGCTGAGGGAGTCCTGGACTAAGGGGTCCTTGGGCGTCCGGCCTGTTATCCATGGGCCGGACTGATGGGCTATGAAGACACGAAGACCGAAGACTATACCCGTGTCCGGATTGGACTCTACTTGGCGTGGAAGGCAAGCTAGGCGATTGATTATGAAGATTCCCTCTTATGTAACCGACCTCATGTAACCCTAGATCTCTCTGGTGTCTATATAAACCGGAGAGCATAGTCCGGATAGGACAGATTCATTACCATATACTCATAGGCTAGACTTCTCGGGTTTAGCCATTACGATCTCGTGGTAGATCAACCCTTGTAACACTCATATTCATCAAGATCAATCAAGCAGGAAGTAGGGTATTACCTCCATAGAGAGGGCCCGAACCTGGGTAAACATCGTGTCCCCCGTCTCCTGTTACCATCGATTCTAGACGCACAGTTCGGGACCCCCTACCTGAGATCCGCCGGTTTTGACACCGACATTGGTGCTTTCATTGAGAGTTCCACTGTGCCGTCGACGAAAGGATTCGATGGCCTCTTCGATCGTCAGTAATGACGCCGTCCAGGGAGAAACCTTCCTTCCCGGACAAATCTTTGTGTTCGGCGGCTTCGTACTGCGGGCCAACTCTCTTGGCCGTCTGGAGCAGGTCGATAGCTATGCCCCTGGCCGTCAGGTCAGATTTGGAAGCTTGAACTACGTCACGGATATCCGCGGAGACTCGATCTTCGATGGATTTGAGACCGTGGCGATCGCTCCCCTACTCTCCGATGAACATGACTTAAATCTGTCATCGGGGCACACCCAGGAGATGGATCCTGTTACTGCAACGGCCCCAATACCGAAGCAGATCATCCCCTCCGAGGCCATAAAGTACGCGGCGTTGGAGCCGCACACGGACTCTACGTCCTGCAATGCTTGCATCAACGGAACTCCGGACTTGTCTCCGGCTTCACGTTCCGGATCAAGTGCGCCTGCGGACACCGAGCTGGATCGGTTACCGATTTTCGAATTTAGCGCCGCAGACATCTTCCAGCATTCGCCTTTGGGTGACGTACTAAATTCTTTGAGGAACTTGTCCTTGGAGGAAGACTCACAGCCGAACTATGTTCGGTGCGAGCTAGAGGCGGACGATGAGGAATTTTGCTTCCCACCCGCCACCCACTTCATAGCCACCGTCGATGACTTAACCGGCGTGCTTGACTATGGCTCCGAAGACATCGACGGCATGGACGACGATGCCGACAGAGAGCAAGGCCAAGACCCGCCATTCACTGGACGTTGGACGGCCACCTCTTCTTACGATGTGTACATGGTTGATACACCTAAAGGATCTGGCGACGACAAAGAAGAGCCGGATAAGAACAAACCCTCTGAGACGCAGTCCAAGCGCCGGCGTCCCAAACGCCGTTCTAAGCCTCGTCGCTCAAAGGATGGCAACACTGGCACCGGAGAAAATAGTACTTCGAGCGACGCCGAAACCAATCAAGACCCTGTCGGCGCTGCATCCGAACAGGAGGAACATGACAACATACAAGACAACCCTGATGAACAGACCATAGAAGATAACTCGGAGGACGATAGTTACCATCCGCCCTCCGAAGAGGAGACAAGCCTCGGCTACGAAGATTTCATCGTGCCCGAGGACCCTCTGGAGCAGGAACGCTTTAAGCTTCAACTCATAGCCACCGCAAGGAGCCTGAAAAAGAAGCAGCAGTAGCTTCAAGCTGAACAAAACCTGCTCGTCGACAGATGGACTGACGTCCTGACAGCGGAAGAATACGGCCTCAACCGCCTAGCCAAGAGCTACCCAAAAAGTAGACTGCTACCTCAATTTGATGAGGAGGCACCGGAACACATATCTCCCTCGCATAATGAGGAGCGACCACCGCGTGGTCGAGACAGGGTGGCCGACCGGCCACCCCGCGGCCGGGATAAAGCGACAACTCAGGCCGAACAGCAGCCTGCCCCACCGCCTCGCAAAAATAGAGACGGAAGAGTTCGGGGTCACACATACGACCTTCGACAAATCCTGGATGATAGAACAGGACGCACAAGATCGATCTACGGATCGCGAGGGCGTGCCTCGAGGCACGAGGAATGGCACCTATTCGGACGTGATAAATCTAACCACGCCCGGGACGAACACCGCAGACGGACTCCATCAGAACTACGCCACGACGCGACCCGATATAGAGGCGCCGCACACCCTCTCTGCTTCACGGATGAAGTACTGGATCACGAATTCCCCGAGGGATTCAAGCCCGTCAATATGGAATCATAAGACGGCACAACGGATCCAACAGTATGGATCGAGGACTTTATCCTCCATATCCACATGGCTCGAGGAGATGATCTCCAAGCCATTAAATACCTCCCACTAAATCTCAAAGGGCCAGCTCGGCACTGGCTTAACAGTCTGCCTGAAAATTCCATCGGCAGCTGGGAGGACTTGGAAGAAGCTTTCCTCGACAACTTCCAAGGAACCTATGTCTGGCCACCAGACGCCGATGACTTAAGCCACATAGTTCAACAACCTGGAGAATCAGCCAGAAAATTCTAGACTAGATTCCTAACCAAAAAGAACCAGATCGTTGACTGTCCTGATGCCGAGGCCCTAGCAGCCTTTAAACACAGCATCCGTGACGAATGGCTGGCACGCCACCTCGGCCAAGAAAAGCCGAAGTCCATGGTAGCCCTCACAGCACTAATGACCCGCTTTTGCGCGGGAGAGGACAGTTGGCTGGCCCATAGTAACAACACAGCCAGCGAGACAGGCCCCTCGGAGGCCAAGAATAGCACTGGCAAGCTCCGGCGCAACAGACACAAACGCCGAAGCAACGACAATAACACCGACGACGCCACAGTCAACGCCGGATTCACTGGCTCCAAGTTCGGCCAGCGGAAGAAGCCCTATAAAAGAAATAATGAAGGACCTTCCAGCCTGGACCGCATACTCGACCGTCCGTGCCAGATACACGGCACCCCGGACAAGCAAGCCAATCATACCAACAGGGATTGTTGGGTTTTCAAGCAGGCTGGCAAGTTAAACGCCGAAAACAAAGAAAATGGATCACAAAGTGAGGACAAGGACGAGGAGCCCCGGCAGCCGAACACTAGGGGGCAGAAGAAATTTCCCCCTCAGGTCAAAACGGTGAATATGATATACGCTACACACATCCCCAAAAGGGAGCGTAAGCGTGCACTCAGGGACGTCTACGCGGTAGAGCCAGTCGCCCCCAAATTCAATCCATGGTCATCATTTCCGATCACCTTCGATCGTCGAGACCACCCAACCAGTATCCGTCACGGCGGTTCGGCCGCATTGGTCCTTGACTCAATCATCGACGGATTTCACCTAACACGAGTCCTGATGGACGGTGGTAGCAGCCTCAACCTGCTATATCAAGACACGGTGCGGAAGATGGGCATTGACCCCTCATGAATCAAACCAACAAAGACTACCTTCAAAGGAGTCATACCAGGCGTCGAGGCCCGCTGTATGGGCTCAATCACGCTGGAAGTAGTCTTCGGTTCTCCGGACAATTTCCGAAGCGAGGAGTTAATCTTCGACATCGCCCCATTCCGCAGCGGCTACCACGCACTGCTCGGACGAACAACTTTTGCTAGATTCAACGCAGTGCCACACTACACTTATCTCAAGCTCAAGATGCCCGGCCCACACGGCGTCATAACAGTCAATGGCAACACGGAACGCTCCCTCCAAATAGAGGAGCACACCGCTGCCCTAGCAGCAGATGTACAGAGCGGCCTTCTCAAGCAGCACCATAATGCGGCTGCCGAGCCCATGGATACCATCAAGAAGTTCCGAACTGCACTGCAGCAGGACAACAAGGCTCGTCAAGAGCTCGACTAGCAATTTGGCCTCCGTCCCAGTCCCAATGAAGTAGTGGCATTCGTACCACGCGTACATAATTACGCACTCAAAATTCCATGGACGTCGACGGAGGCACAAGCCAATCCGGGATTCACAGTTCGGCTAGACCGACCCCGGACACACTTTTTCCTTTCCGTTTCAGGTTCCTTTTCTCGCGAGCCTGATCACCAGCCCCTTCGAAGGATCGGCATACAAAGGGGGCATGCAGCATAGGTGCGTAGGGTCACCTCCATACGTTCTTCTTGACGGTATTTTTACTTATTTCCCAGGACCCGCACACTGCCCCTTCTTGATCCCGGCATGTTAAACAGCCCGGGTGCTTATCGCACTATTTGTATAAGATACGCCTTGACATATCCACTCGGTTATAATAAAAATGATTTGCGGCCCAGTTTCTGTGGGTTTCGCTTCTTACTTCATTTTATTCCGATCTGCTTATCAGCTACATCGGTACTCTTTTGTACGTTTCATATTCGCCAGGGGCTGTTTATCGCCCCATAACACGACAACAAAGTCCGAACATTTCTTGTATAAAAGTTCGGCACCCCGAAATTTAGCATTATATGCATTGGCTCCGAATCATGTCTTTGGTCAATAGTTGGGTTGCCCGGCTCCTGTGCTTGCTACCCTACGTTCCGCTATATCGGCTAGGGTAGTAAAGGGAGAACCTGCGATTGTGCCCTGGCCTTGACCGGATGAGCACCTCAGTAGAGAAAGCCGAAAACTGACTGTCATGATACGACGAGAGCCGGTCAGCTGTTCGAGGGTTACAAAATTGTTGGAGATTATTTTCCGCGTCACGCGAAGGATCGGCACTCCCCGATCAGATGCTGATAGCGCCCTGGCTTGGACCAGGGGCTGCACACTTGCTTAATTATAAAACTCCTATGGCTAAGTGAGGGCGTTTAAGCCGTATAGTCTGATTGCCTTGTTCGTTGCGCTAAACAACTCCTTCAAGGACCATATAATTGGATCAAGATTGTTTAGATCCCATCCTGAACACCTCCGTACTAATTATGTGAGGGCAGAAGCCGACGACTGGCCAACCCTCAGATTGCATATAACACGGCCGCACAGGAGGAAAAAATTTAAAGCATAACGAAATTACATTACAATACAAGCTTTGTCTTTATAATACAAGGCAAAGGACAACATGAATGTATTCATTCGAAAATAATGTCCTTCGAACATTGAGCTGCCACAAGTCGAGACCCTTCTAGGACATCCGCAAAATACTTTTCGGGTGTGCGGTGCTCCTTGCCCTCTGGCGGCCCGCTGGCCACTTCAACAACGGTCATCTTCGCCCACCACATCTTGCAGCGAGCGAAGGCCATACGGGCACCTTCAATACATACAGAGCGCTTGATGACGTCCAGCCGCGGACAGGCTTCCACTAGCCACCTCACAAGTCCGAAGTAGCTGCCGGGCATAGCTTCGGCTGGCCATAGCCGGATTGTTAAATCCCTCATGGCTAGTTCGGCCACCCTATGCAGCTCCACCAGCTGCTTCAGCTGATCGGTGAAGGACAAGGGATGCTCTGGTGTCGCATACTGCGTCCAGAACAACTTCTCCGTCAAACCTCCTCCTTCGGCTTGGTAGAACTCTGTAGTGTCTGATACGATACGTGGTAAATCCACAAAAGTCCCTGGGGAACTCCGAACCCGGGTTAGTAAAAGGTATTGCTTCTCCGCACACTTCCTTTGCATCTTAAAAGCCTTACGCGCCGTGATCTTCCTAGCCTCTTGGATCTCCTGGAGGGCGTCCTGGGCCTCATTCCGTGCGGTTTCCGCGCTCTGACGAGCCGTGGAGAGTTCGGCCTTTTGAGCCGATGCATCATTCTCCAAGATCTCACATTTTTTCACCGCATCTTGGAGCTCCTGTTGGACCTCCTTGACTCGGGCCTCGAGCTTTTTTCGAGCGGCTTGCTGCTCGACGGCCTTCCCCTCGGCTTCGGCCAGAGCCTTTTTCAGGGCCTCCACCTCGGTCGCGGCTCCTGCACACATTTCGACATTATGGTCAGTATGCAACGCTTGTTCTTTCCGAACACACAGCAAGAGGTTATCTACCTTGTTTCTCCTGAAGCTGCATTGTAACCTCGCCAAGCTCATTCTCGGTCTGCTCCAGCCTCTGCTTCAGTTCAGAGACTTCGGCAGCATGCGAGGTTGCGGCCAACAGCGACGCCTGCTTATGCATACATCTCACGTTAGTCTCCTACAATAAAAGATTGATACTCTGTCCGGTTCTTGTCGTCGAACACCGGACAGTGTCTCAGGGGCTACAGACTACATGGGGTTTTTCTCTTTCTATGTCACTTACCTCGAAACCTGTCAACAGGTTGCTGCAGGCTTCGTTCAGTCCACTCTTGGCAGACCGAACCTTCTCGATCACCGTGCCCATAAGGACACCATGCTCTTCCATAACGGAGGCGCCTCGTAGCGTCTCCATCAGGTTATCCGGTGCCCCTGGATGGACAGGGACCACCGGTGGAAGCAGTGCACCCCCCTCCTTCAAAGGGGGCTGCCCGCCCGACTCCGGAGCCATATGGGCCTCCGGAATCGTATTCGGCTGAGGGCCAAGCTGGATGCGGCCCTCTTTGCCAGTCTCCATGGGGATCGTCCCCTCCATATGTCCGGCAGTGGAGGCTTCGCCTCGTAGCGCCTCCCGGACAGCGCCCTGGGTTCCTCTCTGGTTCGGATCAGCCCTCCGGGACAGCACTTCGGTGTCGTCCCCGGCCCCGCGGGAATAAGCGGGCGGTGGCGACTGGCTCGCCATCTCCGACAGGGCCAACGAACTTCCAGACGAGGATCGCTGGATCCGGCCGCGGGCCGGACTGCAATGGTACGGTTAACCACATCAAGATAATGGAGAGAAAGGGCTGGATGTGCGCATAAATAAGCCATGTCACTTACGACGCAGCCACGGGCTTAGTGCGGGGGCGTCGTTCCGGACTGTCAACGTCTCACGCGGTGTTGACCGCGGGAACGCCCTTCCCCTTTTTTTGACGCCTCCGCCTCTAGATGCGCTGGAGCCGCCCTCTTCTTCTTCCTCTCCTCGGGGGGAGGATTGTCTTCCTCCTCCTCCTCCCCGTCATTGTCCTCAGGGACAGAGAAATGAGTTTCGTCGTCCTCGGATGCCACGTCCGAGGTACCCTTATGACGGAGGTCGCTCTTGGCCCCCTTTGTCTTCTTCTTGGCCTTCTTCTCCGGCGCCTTATACGGCGCCGGCACCAGCATCTTCACTAGACGCGGGATGACTGGTTCTTCGGGCAATGGAGCCGGAGACTGGATCCGCTTTGCCCTCTCCGTCCAATCCTGAAAAGAGTGATAAGAAAAGCTCAGGCGTCGCCCTAGCAACACACAAGCAGGGAATACATTAAAGACATACCTCACTGGAAGGATGACCGGCGTCGTGTCCCCGATCTGAATTCGCGACCGGTGGTTTTGTTGGGGATCGTTGCAGAAATTAAAAGATTTCTACGCATCACCAAGATCAATCTATGGAGTAACTAGCAACGAGAGAGAGGGAAGTGCCTCTTCATACCGTTGAAGATCGCAAGACGGAAGCGTTACAAGAACGCGGATGAGGGAGTCGTACTCGTAGCGATTCAGATCGCGGTTGATTCCGATCCAAGCGCCGAACAACGGCGCCTCCGCATTCAACACACGTGCAGCCCGGTGACGTCTCCCGCACCTTGATCCAGCAAGGAGGAGGGAGAGGTTGAGGAAGAGGGCTCCAACAGCAGCACGACGGCGTGGTGGTGATGGAGTGGCAGTTCTCCGGCAGGGCTTCGCCAAGCTCACGCGGAGGAGGAGAGGTGTTGGGGAGGGGAGGGGCTGCGCCTTGGATGTGGTGCTGCAGCCCTCCCTCTACCCCTCTATTTATAGGGAGAAGGGGGAAGGGGGCCGACCCCTCTAGATGAGATCTAGAGGGGGGGAGGCGGCCAAAGGGGAGGGGGCTTGCCCCCCAAGCAAGGGGGCGCCCCCTTTAGGGTTCCCCCCAACCCTAGGCGCATGGGCCCTAGGGGGGATGGCACCCAGCCCACTTAGGGGCTGGTTCCCTTCCACCTACAGCCCATAAGGCCCTCCGGGGCAGGTGGACCCTCCCAGTGGACCCCCGGAACCCCTCCGGTGGTCCCGGTACAATACCAGTATACCCCCGAATATTTCCGGTGACCGTATGATGACTTCCCATATATAAATCTTCACCTCCGGACCATTCCGGAACTCCTCGTGAAGTCCGGGATCTCATCCGGGACTCCGAACAACATTCGGTAACCACATACAAATCTTCCTTATAACCCTAGCGTCATCGAACCTTAAGTGTGTAGACCCTACGGGTTCGGGAATCATGCAGACATGACCGAGACCGCTCTCTAGCCAATAACCAACAACGGGATATGGATACCCATGTTGGCTCCCACATGTTCCACGATGATCTCATCAGATGAACCACGATGTCGAGGATTCAAGCAATCCCGTATACAATTCCCTTTGTCAATCGGTACGTTACTTGCCCGAGATTCGATCGTCGGTATCCCAATACCTCGTTCAATCTCGTTACCGGCAAGTCACATTACTCGTTCCGTAATGCATGATCCCGTGACTAACAACTTAGTCACATTGAGCTCATTATGATGATGCATTACCGAGTGGGCCCAGAGATACCTCTCCGTCATATGGAGTGACAAATCCCAGTCTCGATCCGTGCCAACCCAACAGACACTTTCGGAGATACCTGCAGTGCACCTTTATAGCCACCCAGTTACGTTGTGACGTTTGGTACACCCAAAGCATTCCTACGGTATCCGGGAGTTGCACGATCTCATGGCCTCAGGAAATGATACTTGACATTTGAAAAGCTTTAGCAAACGAACTACACGATCTAGTGCTATGCTTAGGATTGGGTCTTGTCCATCACATCATTCTCCTAATGATGTGATCCTGTTATCAACGACATCCAATGTCCATGGTCAGGAAACCGTAACCATCTATTGATCAACGAACTAGTCAACTAGAGGCTCACTAGGGACATGTTATGGTCTATGTGTTCACACATGTATTACGATTTCCGGATACACAATTATAGCATGAACAATAGACAATTATCATGAACAAGGAAATATAATAATAACCATTTTATTATTGCCTCTAGGGCATATTTCCAACAGTCTCCCACTTGCACTAGAGTCAATAATCTAGTTACATTGTGATGAATCGTACACCCATAGAGTCCTGGTGTTGATCATGTTTCGCTCGTGGAAGAGGTTTAGTCAACGGATCTGCGACATTCAAATCCGTATGCACTTTACAAATATCTATGTCTCCATTTTGAACATTTTCATGAATGGAGTTGAAGCGACGCTTGATGTGCCTGGTCTTCTTGTGAAACCTGGGCTCCTTGGCAAGGGCAATAGCTCCAGTGTTGTCACAGAAGAGAGTCATCGGCCCCGATGCATTGGGAATAACTCCTAGGTCGGCAATGAACTCCTTCATCCAGATTGCTTCATGTGCTGCCTCCGAGGCTGCCATGTACTCCGCTTCACATGTAGATCCCGCCAAGACGCTTTGCTTGCAACTGCACCAGCTGACTGCCCCACCATTCAAAATATACACGTATCCGGTTTGTGACTTAGAGTCATCCAGATATGTGTCGAAGCTAGCATCGACGCAACCCTTTACGACGAGCTCTTCGTCACCTCCATAAACGAGAAACATATCCTTAGTCCTTTTCAGGTACTTCAGGATGTTCTTGACCGCTGTCCAGTGTTCCATGCCGGGATCACTTTGGTACCTTCCTACCAAACTTACGGCAAGGTTTACATCAGGTCTGGTACACAGCATGGCATACATAATAGACCCTATGGCCGAGGCATAGGGGATGACACTCATCTTTTCTTTATCTTCTACCGTGGTCGGGCATTGAGCTGTGCTCAATCTCACACCTTGCAATACAGGCAAGAACCCCTTCTTGGACTGATCCATATTTAACTTCTTCAATATCTTATCAAGGTATGTTTTTTGTGAAAGACCTATGAGGCGTCTCGATCTATCTCTATAGATCTTGATGCCTAATATGTAAGCAGCTTCTCCAAGGTCCTTCATTGAAAAACACTTATTCAAGTAGGCCTTTATGCTTTCCAAGAATTCTATATCATTTCCCATCAATAGTATGTCATCCACATATAATATGAGAAATGCTACAGAGCTCCCACTCACTTTCTTGTAAACACAGGCTTCTCCATAAGTTTATGTAAACCCAAACGCTTTGATCATCTCATCAAAGCGAATGTTCCAACTCCGAGATGCCTGCACCAGCCCATAGATTGAGCGCTGGAGCTTGCATACCTTGTCAGCATTCTTAGGATCGACAAAACCTTCCGGCTGCATCATATACAATTCTTCCTTAAGGAAGCCGTTAAGGAATGCCGTTTTGACGTCCATTTGCCATATCTCATAATCGTAGAATGTGGCAATTGCTAACATGATTCGGATGGACTTCAGCTTCGCTACAGGTGAGAAGGTCTCATCGTGGTCAACTCCTTGAACTTGTCGATAACCCTTAGCGACAAGTCGAGCTTTATAGATGGTAACATTTCCATCCGCGTCCGTCTTCTTCTTAAAGATCCATTTATTTTCTATTGCTCGCCGATCATCGGGAAAGTCTGTCAAAGTCCATACTTTGTTTTCATACATGGATCCTATCTCGGATTGCATGGCTTCAAGCCATTTGTTGGAATTTGGGCCCGCCATTGCTTCTTCATAGTTCGGTTCACCGTTGTCCAACAACATGATTTCCAGGACAGGGTTGCCGTACCCATCTGGTGCGGAACGTGTCCTTGTGGACCTACGAAGTTCAGTGGTAACTTGATCATGATCGTCATCATTAACTTCCTCTCTAGTCGGTGCAGGCACCACAGAAACATTTTCTTGTGCTGCGCTACTTTCTGGTTCGAGAGGGGTCATCTCATCAAGTTCCACTTTCCACCCACTTACTTCTTTCGAGAGAAACTCTTTCTCCAGAAAGGACCCGTTCTTGGCAACGAAGATCTTGCCTTCGGATCTGAGGTAGAAGGTATACCCAATGGTTTCCTTCGGGTATCCTATGAAGACGCATTTTTCCGACTTGGGTTCGAGCTTTTCAGGTTGAAGTTTCTTGACATAAGCATCGCATCCCCAAACTTTCAGAAACGACAGCTTAGGTTTCTTCCCAAACCATAATTCATATGGTGTCGTCTCAACGGATTTCGACGGAGCCCTATTTAAAGTGAATGCGGCAGTCTCTAAAGCATAACCCCAAAATGATAGCGGTAGATCGGTAAGAGACATCATAGATCGCACCATATCCAATAGAGTGCGATTACGACGTTCGGACACACCATTACGCTGAGGTGTTCCAGGCGGCGTGAGTTGTGAAACAATTCCACATTTCCTTAAGTGTGTGCCAAATTCGTGACTCAAATATTCCCCTCCACGATCTGATCGTAAGAACTTTATTTTCCTGTCACGTTGATTCTCAACCTCACTCTGAAATTCCTTGAACTTTTCAAAGGTCTCAGACTTGTGTTTCATTAAGTAGACATACCCATATCTACTCAAGTCATCAGTGAGGGTGAGAACATAACGATAGCCACCGCGAGCCTCAACGCTCATTGGACCGCACACATCAGTATGTATGATTTCCAATAAGTTGGTTGCTCGCTCCATTGTTCCGGAGAACGGAGTCTTGGTCATTTTGCCCATGAGGCATGGTTCGCACGTGTCAAATGATTCATAATCAAGAGACTCCAAAAGTCCATCTGCATGGAGTTTCTTCATGCGTTGGACACCAATGTGACCAAGGCGGCAGTGCCACAAGTATGTGGGACTATCATTATCAACCATACATTTCTTGGCACTCACACTATGAATATGTGTAACATCACGTTCGAGATTCATTAAGAATAAACCATTGACCAGCGGGGCATGACCATAAAACATATCTCTCATATAAATAGAACAACCATTATTCTCGGATTTAAATGAGTAGCCATATCGCATCAAACGAGATCCAGATACAATGTTCATGCTCAAAGCTGGCACTAAATAACAATTATTGAGGTTTAAAACTAATCCCGTAGGTAAATGTAGAGGTAGCGTGCCGACGGCGATCACATCGACCTTGGAACCATTCCCGATGCGCATCGTCACCTCGTCCTTCGCCAGTCTCCGCTTATTCCGCAGCTCCTGCTTTGAGTTACAAATATGAGCAACCGCACCGGTATCAAATACCCAGGAGCTACTACGAGCGCTGGTTAGGTACACATCAATAACATGTATATCACATATACCTTTGGTATTGCCGGCCTTCTTATCCGCTAAGTACTTGGGGCAGTTCCGCCTCCAGTGACCATTTCCCTTGCAATAAAAGCACTCAGACTCAGGTTTGTGTCCATTCTTTGTCTTCTTCCCGGCAGCTTGCTTACCGGGCGCGGCAACTCCCTTGCCGTCTTTCTTGAAGTTCTTCTTACCCTTGCCTTTCTTGAACTTAGTGGTCTTATTCACCATCAACACTTGATGTTCCTTTTTGATCTCCACCTCCGCTGATTTCAGCATCGAATATACCTCAGGAATGGTTTTCTCCATCCCCTGCATATTGAAGTTCATCACAAAGCTTTTGTAGCTAGGTGGAAGCGACTGAAGGATTCTGTCAACGACCGCGTCATCCGGGAGATTAACTCCCAGCTGAGACAAGCGGTTGTGCAACCTAGACATTTTGAGTATGTGTTCGCTGACGGAACTATTCTCCTCCATCTTACAACTGTAGAACTTGTCGGAGACTTCATATCTCTCGACCCGGGCATGAGCTTGGAAAACCATTTTCAGCTCTTGGAACATCTCATATGCTCCGTGCTGCTCGAAACGCTTTTGCAGCCCCGGTTCTAAGCTGTAAAGCATGCCGCACTGAACCAGGGAGTAATCATCAACACGTGTTTGCCAGGCGTTCATAACGTCCTGGTTTGCTGGGACGGGTGCTTCACCTAGCGGCGCTTCAAGGACATATGCTTTCTTGGCAGCTATGAGGATGATCCTCAAGTTCCGGACCCAGTCCGTATAGTTGCTACCATCGTCTTTCAGCTTGGTTTTCTCTAGGAACGCGTTGAAGTTGAGGTTGACATTAGCGTGGGCCATTTGATCTACAAGACATATTGTAAAGATTTTGGACTAAGTTCATGATAATTAAGTTCATCTAATCAAATTATTAATGAACTCCCACTCAGACAGACATCCCTCTAGTCATCTAAGTGATACATGATCCGAGTCAACTAGGCCGTGTCCGATCATCACGTGAGACGAACTAGTCATCATCGGTGAACATCTTCATGTTGATCGTATCTGCTATATGACTCATGTTCGACCTTTCGGTCTCTTGTGTTCCGAGGCCATGTCTGTACATGCTAGGCTCGTCAAGTCAACCTAAGTGTATTGCGTGTGTAAATCTGGCTTACACCCGTTGTATGCGAACGTTAGAACCTATCACACCCGATCATCACGTGGTGCTTCGGAACAACGAACCTTCGCAACGGTGCACAGTTAGGGGGAACACTTTCTTGAAATTTTAGCGAGGGATCATCTTATTTATGCTACCGTCGTTCTAAGCAAATAAGATGTAAAACATGATAAACATCACATGTAATCAAATAGTGACATGATATGGCCAATATCATTTTGCTCCTTTTGATCTCCATCTTCGGGGCGCCATGATCATCATCGTCACCGGCATGACACCATGATCTCCATCATCATGATCTCCATCATCGTGTCTTCATGAAGTTGTCTCGCCAACTATTACTTCTACTACTATGGCTAACGGTTAGCAATAAAGTAAAGTAATTACATGACGTTCCAGTTGACACGCAGGTCATAAATAAATTAAGACAACTCCTATGGCTCCTGCCGGTTGTCATACTCATCGACATGCAAGTCGTGATTCCTATTACAAGAACATGATCAATCTCATACATCACATATATCATTCATCACATCCTTCTGTCCATATCACATCACATGACACTTGCTGCAAAAACAAGTTAGACGTCCTCTAATTGTTGTTGCAAATTTTTTACGTGGCTGCTATAGGTTTCTAGCAAGAACGTTTCTTACCTACGCCAAAACCACAACGTGATATGCCAATTTCTATTTACCCTTCATAAGGACCCTTTTCATCGAATCCGATCCGACTAAAGTGGGAGAGACAGACACCCGCTAGCCACCTTATGCAACTAGTGCATGTCAGTCGGTGGAACCTGTCTCACGTAAGCGTACGTGTAAGGTCGGTCCGGGCCGCTTCATCCCACGATGCCGCTGAATCAAGATAAGACTAGTAACGGCAAGTAAATTGACAAAATCGACGCCCACAACAACTTGTGTTCTACTCGTGCATAGAAACTACGCATAGACCTAGCTCATGATGCCATTGTTGGGGATCGTTGCAGAAATTAAAAATTTTCTACGCATCACCAAGATCAATCTATGGAGTAACTAGCAACGAGAGAGAGGGAAGTGCATCTTCATACCGTTGAAGATCGCAAGATGGAAGCGTTACAAGAACGCGGATGAGGGAGTCGTACTCGTAGCGATTCAGATCGCGGTTGATTCCGATCCAAGCGCCGAACAACGACGCCTCCGCGTTCAACACACGTGCAGCCCGGTGACATCTCCCGCACCTTGATCCAGCAAGGAGGAGGGAGAGGTTGAGGAAGAGGGCTCCAACAGCAGCACGATGGCGTGGTGGTGATGGAGTGGCAGTTCTCCGGCAGGGCTTCGCCAAGCTCACGCGGAGGAGGAGAGGTGTTGGGGAGGGGAGGGGCTGCGCCTTGGATGTGGTGCTGCAGCCCTCCCTCCACCCCTCTATTTATAGGGAGAAGGGGGAAGGGGGCCGGCCCCTCTAGATGAGATCTAGAGGGGGGGCGGCGGCCAAAGGGGAGGGGGCTTGCCCCCCAAGCAAGGGGGCGCCCCCTTTAGGGTTCCCCCCAACCCTAGGCGCATGGGCCCTAGGGGGGATGGCGCCCAGCACACTTAGGGGCTGGTTCCCTTCCACCTACAGCCCATAAGGCCCTCCGGGGCAGGTGGACCCTCCCGGTGGACCCCCGGAACCCCTCCGGTGGTCCCGGTACAATACCGGTATACCCCTGAATATTTCCGGTGACCGTATGATGACTTCCCATATATAAATCTTCACCTCCGAACCATTCCGGAACTCCTCGTGAAGTCCGGGATCTCATCCGGGACTCCTAACAACATTCGGTAACCACATACAAATCTTCCTTATAACCCTAGCTTCATCGAACCTTAAGTGTGTAGACCCTACGGGTTCGGGAATCATGCAGACATGACCGAGACCGCTCTCTAGCCAACAAGCAACAGCGGGATTTGGATACCCATGTTGGCTCCCACATGTTCCACGATGATCTCATCGGATGAACCATGATGTCGAGGATTCAAGCAATCCCGTATACAATTCCCTTTGTCAATCGGTACGTTACTTGCCCGAGATTCGATCGTCGGTATCCCAATACCTCGTTCAATCTCGTTACCGGCAAGTCACTTTACTCGTTCCATAATGCATGATCCCGTGACTAACTACTTAGTCACATTGAGCTCATTATGATGATGCATTACCGAGTGGGCCTAGAGATACCTCTTCGTCATACGGAGTGACAAATCCCAGTCTCGATCCGTGCCAACCCAACAGACACTTTTGGAGATACCTGCAGTGCACCTTTATAGCCACCCAGTTATGTTGTGACGTTTGGTACACCCAAAGCATTCCTACAGTATCCGGGAGTTGTACGATCTCATGGTTTAAGGAAATGATACTTGACATTAGAAAAGCTTTAGCAAACGAACTAGACGATCTAGTGCTATGCTTAGGATTGGGTCTTGTCCATCACATCATTCTCCTAATGATGTGATCCCGTTATCAATGACATCCAATGTCTATGGTCAGGAAACCGTAACCATCTATTGATCAACGAGCTAGTCAACTAGAGGCTCACTAGGGACATGTTATGGTCTATGTGTTCACACATGTATTACGATTTTCGATAACACAATTATAGCATGAACAATAGACAATTATCATGAACAAGGAAATATAATAATAACCATTTTATTATTGCCCCTAGGGCATATTTCCAACAGGTTTTTCGTTGCCCTTAAAGAGCAACTTCCACGCGTCCTTGTGAGTAGTCTCAAAGAGCCTCACCAAGGTATGGTGCTTCTTCAGATTGAACTCCCACAAAGGGCGGCTTCGGCGTTGGCACGGGAGAATTCGGCGAACTAACATCACCTGGATTACATCTACAAGCTTGAAGTTCTTGGCTATCATGCTTTGAACGCGCGTCTGCAGCGCTATTACCTCGTTGGACGAGCCCCAATCGGGACTCTTCTCAACCCAAGAGGTGAGCCGCATAGGAGCGCCAGAGCGGAATTCGGTAGCCGCGGCCCAGGAGGTGCCGCGGGGTTCTGTGATATAGAACCATTGTCTCTGCCACTCCTTCACTATCTCCACAAAAATACCTTTCGGCCAGGAGACGTTGGGCAGCTTGCTCACCATGGCTCCTCCGCACTCCGCGTGCTGGCCGTCTACCACCTTCGGCTTCACGTTGAAGACTTTGAGCCACAGCCCGAAGTGGGGGTGGATGCGGAGGAAGGCCTCGCACACGACGATGAACGCCGAGATGTTGAGGAAGGAGTTTGGGGACAGATCATGGAAATCCACCCTGTAATAATACATCAGCCCGCGGACGAAGGGATGGATTGGGAACCCCAGCCCGCGGAAGAAATGAGGGAGGAATACTACCCTCTCGTGGGGCTCCGGCGTGGGAACGATTTGTCCCTCGGCCGGCAAGCGATGGGCGATTCCCTTCGCCAAGTATCCGTCCGCCCGGAGCTCAGTAATGTCCTCCTCCGTGACGGAGGAGACCATCCACTTGCCCTGACCACCGGATCCGAACACGGTTGCTGGGGTGGAAAGGAGATTGGAACTTGGGTGTTGGAGCTCGAGATCTGGAAGGCGGAGATGGATAGAAAGCGCGAGAAGAGGAAGAGGGGATCCTTATCCTCTTATAAAGGCAGCAAACATTAAATGCCTCCTCACTCGCCTTGAGACTCGCCTATTCCCAATGGCCGTGCAGGTGGCGCGGTTGGGTTACCCACGCCCACATTAATGAGAATCCCGCAATAAGGGGACACGATCTCTGCTTCGTCAAGACATGCCAATAGCAACCGCGTCTCGTAACGCGGGGTGGCGGATGAAAAACGGTTCAAGAATATGACCGGACGGCGTAGCGTCATAAAAACTAACAGCAGATCAGACTCGTGAAAATACTATATTCTGTCTGCGGTTGTGTGTTGAATGCGTTGCAGGTTCGGATACAATCATCGCATCCGAAGGCTATCTTGGAGTTCGGAAGAAGGGGAACCCGCCTTGCAATGCCGAAGACAATCTGTGTGCCGGACTCCTCGTCATTGAAGCCAGGTTCAGGGGCTACTGAGGGAGTCCTGGACTAAGGGGTCCTCGGGCGCCCGGCCTGTTATCCATGGGCCAGACTGATGGGCTATGAAGACACGAAGACCGAAGACTATACCCGTGTCCGGATTGGACTCTACTTGGCGTGGAAGGCAAGCTAGGCGATTGATTATGAAGATTCCCTCTTATGTAACCGACCTCATGTAACCCTAGATCTCTCCGGTGTCTATATAAGCCGGAGAGCGTAGTCCGGATAGGACATATTCATTACCATATACTCATAGACTAGACTTCTAGGGTTTAGCCATTACGATGTCGTGGTAGATCAACCCTTGTAACACTCATATTCATCAAGATCAATCAAGCAGGAAGTAGGGTATTACCTCCATAGAGAGGGCCCGAACCTGGGTAAACATCGTGTCCCCCGTTTCCTGTTACCATCGATTCTAGACGCACAGTTCGGGACCCCCTACCCAAGATCCGCCGGTTTTGACACCGATAGCCGCAAGTCGCTCTGTCGAGCGTTCCAGAAGGAGAAGAGCAACACAACTCAGTGGCATGACAAGTGTTTCCTGACACCACTCCAATGGTGAACGTCTCTGAGTCTGAAGCCAAAGCCGCTGAAGACATTCCGGCTGCATCATCCGGTGACCAACATGAACCCCGTCC
This sequence comes from Triticum aestivum, assembly GCF_018294505.1. Classification (NCBI taxonomy): domain Eukaryota; kingdom Viridiplantae; phylum Streptophyta; class Magnoliopsida; order Poales; family Poaceae; genus Triticum; species Triticum aestivum. The sequence goes on from NC_057808.1 coordinate 467,951,956, forward strand.
AGAAGAAGAGCGTGTTGCCACACCCCTACCATCCAAGAAGTTGTTCTCGAGGAGAACGAATCTGTGCCCGACCCTCCAGCTACTCAAGTGGAGGTTGAAAATACAGAGGCGGCCACCAACACCAATACTGAAGCCAATGAAGTTGTCATGGCTGAAGATAATGTGGCGCCTGAAGTGAATATGGTGCCTGAAGCCAATGTTGCACCTGAAGCCATAGTGCAACTTGAAGCCCATGTCAATACCGATGCTCCTGTACCACCTCCAAGGCCTCACACTATTGAGCTGGCATTTGATCGTGGCCAACCTGTCATGGTTCGATGGCCTATTCTGGTTCCTCCTCCTGCTCCCGGACCACTATTTGACTATCATGTGGAGCACATGCCTCAGGTCCAGAAGCCTAAACCGAGGTTGCCAAGGTTTCCAGGTACTGCATCTTCGCCCGGATCGTTCAATGTTAATGGCTTCAAGGCACACAACACCTTATTTGATAGTGCCAAGAACCCATACACCAAGCCAAGAATTTCATCTGATCGGTTCTGGAGCTATCAGTAGCGCAGTTACTATTCTTGTGTCCTATACAATCAAGGGCGCATCTTTCCCCACATGCATCTTGACTGCGAAGCCATTGCTGGCCTGCCCTGCTTGGAAGAAGCCCTTGACTGCTTCAGAGATGCTGGCCTTCTACAGTTTGTGACCGACAAAGAAAATTGGAATGAAGAGCTTCTGTTACAATTCTATGCAACTCTTCACATTCGTGGCTACAACAGGGATCCGAAGACTTGGGTCCTTGAGTGGATGACAGGCAATGTACACCATGAAGCCAAAGCTCTTGATATTATTGAGCTTACTGCCTTGCCCACTCCAGGTGAACTCTATGAACCTGGTTGTCAGCTTCACCACAATGCTTTGGAGAGCATATTCCAGAAGCCTGAGCCGAATATGAGCTGCTGAGTATGATGAAACCACTGCCTAGAGATGCTGAATATCCAACGGAATTCTTTGTTGAAGACCTAGAGTATCTGCCCCACACCATCTATCATATCATCAGGCGGACTCTATGGCCTGTCAAAGGACATTCTCCAGCAGCGAAGCTTGAAGGAGCAATGAAGACATTGGTTTTCTATATCCTCAATGGCATCAGCTTCAATGCTCAGGATTTCTTCATCAGGCAACTTGCAGCATCCGGCTCTGATCTATTTGGTCTGAAGTTTTATGCTCCATGGGTAATGCGCCTCATCAAGCTTCACTCTGCTATCAACTATCAGCCTTCTGCGCGCAATCACCTCATATTCTTGCCAGAGGTTGATATGTCTGTCGAAGCCATATACCCAGAACCTGCCAAGGAGCCAATTTATCTTCACAACATCGATCGTCAAAGCTTCACGCAACCCATTGAAGGAGTTCTTGCTGCAACTCGTGTTTACCCTTTGGCTGGCAATACACGTGCACCTCATCGTGCCCATACTGAAGCCACTGAGAGTACCATTGCTCAAAGGCCTCGGAAGCAATCTCGTGTTCTCAATGACCGAGAGCTTCTCGTCGTCCTGCATCAAAAACAGGATAAGCATCATGACTGGCTGAAGCGTCAGATGCAAAGTCTCTTGGTGGATGTTAATCGCATTCGCAACCTTGCCACAAAGAATGCATTTGTTACTCATGAAACCTGGCGGCGGTCATGGAAGAGTCTAACATTTATGAGCTCTGAAGATGATCTTCAATAAGATGACTTCACAGAAAGATTCAAATTTGATTCCACTCCTCCCAGGAACGTTGTCTTGCGTCGGACTCCCTCACTCGAAGACTCTGAGTACTCCTCCTCAGCGCCAACTGTCAATGCCAGAGTCATTGATGACGAAGACGATGCTACTTCCCTGACTACAAATTCGCCTCGAATCGACACTGCACCAAGTTCTTCTGCACCACCGGACCTCAACGACGACCCTGCAGCTTCACCTACTCCTCATAGGGACGAGTAGACGCTGTATGTCTTCAAACCTTTTTGGTCCTTCCTGACAAAAGGGGGAGAAGCATATGAGTTGATAGTCTTCAAGCGGGTCCATATGGGTGGTTGCTATACTTTTTGCTAAGTGCTTACAACTCTCACTTTTGATACATTTGGTTCTTTGAGTTGTAACACTTAAACTTGATGGTCGTCTGCTACCTTTTCTGTCAACTATGTGATGCGATGATAAATTCCGCATGTGCGACGATAAATTCCGCACGAAGTCATTTTGCATACGTCCATTTTTCATTATGCATGTCATTATCTTCGTTATATCTTTCCATGCATGATGAATTGTCTTCATAAGTTGAAGAGGATCTCCACAAGTACAACCTGCCATGTGCATTTGCATTCCAAAGCAAAACACTTATATGCACATCTTCAGGGGGAGCCTTTTGCTACTTACGAAGACAATACCTCAATCCTTTACAATTTCACATACTTTTATCCCCGTTGAAAACTTCAACCAGTTTGTCATCAAACACCAAAAAGGGGGAGATTGTAAGTGCATCTAGAGCCACCCCTAGTTGGTTTTGGAGTATTGACGACAAACCTGGTTGAGGGACTAATGTGTTTGTGAGAATTGCAGGATAACACAGGTAGTAGTCCCTCATTGATTCGGTTTACCTACCAGAGATGACCCCTAAAAATGGGTGAAGACATTGAAGACAATGGTGGTATGTGAAGATATTCACAACGAAGATTATGACTCGAGAAGACATTCACGTGAAGACAATGGAGTGCGAAGACATAGTTGTTTCGTAGTTTCCTTTTCTTCTTTGTTGAGTCATAGGAACCACCATACTGTTAAGTGGGGTCCAAGTGAACAAAGTCAGAGTGACTGAAGTGATGCTCAACCAAATCCTAAGTCTTCGAGCGAAGACAATGAGAGCAAATCTTATCCAGAGCTGGATGAGTCAGCCTTACTTGTAGCCCAAGTCAAGCTGCCGCGTGTGTTTGAAATCTGACCGTTGGAACACGTGTCAGTTCCTTAGTGACCTAGGGTCATTTCAGACAAATCATGTCGGGTTGCCTAGTGGCTATAAATAGCCCACCCCCTACACCATAAATTGGTGGCTGCTCAGAGTTAGTGCACGACTTTTGTCGTTTGAGAGCAACCCACCTCCGAAGCATTTGAGAGAGAAATCCTTGTGAGGACAAAGCCCAAAACACCCACAGCCAAAGAGTGTTAGGCATCACTAAAGTCTTTCTGTCCGCGTGACCTGAAGACTTGTTACACTTGAGGACTGTGAATCCTCTAGCCGGTTAGGCGTCGCGTTCTGAGCATTCAAGAGTCATTGTGGATTGCCGGTGAACGAAGTCTGTGAAGGTTTGGAAGTCTACCTTGAAGACTTACCGGAGTGATTGGGAGAGGACTAAGTGTCCTTAGCTCAAGGGGAATAAGGTGAAGACGCGGTCTTCTGAGTTGAATCTCAGCCTCCCTAACCAGACGTACAGTTGTCACAGCAACTGGAACTGGTCCAACAAATCCTTGTCCTCACCAAGCAACTGGTTCTATCTCTTCCCTCACTTATTTACAGTTTGTCTTCGTGAAGTCATTTGCATGCTTGCCTTATCTGTTTGACTTCACTGTGTGACGACTATTGTTGTTTGGCTTCATACCATCTTCCATCTTGATCCATACTGCCTAGCTGCTATTAGTTGAAAGAACATGTGGTGCCCCCATGTTTGGTTTTGGTAATTGATGACAATCTCTATGGACTAATGGTTGCCTTGAGTTATATTTGAAGGTTTTGTCCATAGGCTTTTCTTGGAGTACATGTGTCGGTTTCAAGGAGAGTTTGTGTCGATCAAGGTGCTATTCAAGGAATTACCTAAAAGATTGGTCTTGTGAGAGGTTGATCAAGACTAAGTCAAAGAGTGAATCAAGTTGATCAACACACAAAGCGTAGAAGATGTACCGAGAGGGATCAAGTGATCCCATGGTATGGTAAGCATTGTCAATTACGCTTTGTGTACTAACCCATGGTCTTTGTGAGAGTTCTTTGTGGGGTTAGGATGCGGTGTGCAAGTTCAAGTGATGCATCACGAAGAGATCAAGTGCTTGAAGCTTGCCATCCATTGTGGTGACAATGGACTTGTGAATATGAGCCGAAGAGTGGCTCACCCATAGTGGACTATGGGGGAGCAATCATCTAGTCTTCATCGAGCCAACGCAATCAAGAAAGGTGGTCCAACTTGAGGGAGTCAAGATCGTCATCATCTAGCTCAAGTGGACCATGTGCAATGCAAAGGTTTGCCCTTTATAGGTTTTCTATTTTACCGGTCTCATGGTGGTAGTTGGGAGACCGGGTTATAGGATCGTTTGCCGTACTATCAAGGGGGGCTATCAAGTTGGTAGCTTGATCGTATCGTTAGTAGAGAGCTCAAACCATTGCATCCTTGCATCATGTTTCTTGGTTCTTGTTTGGTTCTCTTTGTGTGTCTTAGAGCTTATGGTCATCTTGATGACAAGCTTGAGTTCATCGAAAACGGAGTTCGCATGCGTCTTCTATGATGTTTTCGGTGTTGGAGGTTTTACCGGTCTTATCCGAGGAAGGGTTCTCACCATTTTATTATGGGCCTTTTCTCATTTGCTTCTTATTGATATTTCTATCAAGATTGTGTTATCCCATGTCGTTAGCTTTCCAACAAACTTAGTTTCGTTGAATTCGGAGTCCGTTTGCAGAAGTTGTGGCTGTTTTGGTAAAGGCTGCAGCGGTACTACCGCGGCTAGAGCGGATGTAAATTATTACTACCGCGGCTCCTGAGCGGTAGTACCGCTCCGGACCAAAATCTTGTGTTTTGCTCAGCAGAGGTAGGCACGGAAGTATTTTTTTAGTACCGCTCGCAAGCAGTAGTAACGCTACCATTTGCGGTAGTACCGCTATCCCTAGCGGTAGTACCGTGAGGTCGAGCGGTAGTACCGTGAGGACGAGCGGTAGTACCGCTCCGGCGGTTCTATTGGCCTTTTACCTCCTCGCTGTTGTTTTTCGAAGGGATTCTACCGCCCTAGTGGTAGTACCGCTCCTTGGAGCGGTAGTACCGCTCTGTGCGGGCTGTGAGCATAAGGGTTGGATTTTTCCCCACATATAAAAGGGGGTCTTCTTCCCCAATGAACCTTATCCTTCGAGCTCGTGTTCTTCACCCATTGTTGGCGGTGTCCCGACCACAAGGCGGTTAAATTCCACTGGTGCTTGCTAGCCAGTCAAGAACGACTCGAAGAACAGTTCGCTTACAAAGGTATAACCTTTAGCTCCCCGGGGCTAAGCTGCTTCACACCACTGATAGTTAATTAAGCTGACGTTTCTTTAGATAAGATTAAGAATAAGAATCTCTACTGATGAACCATTTCAATAGTATGGGTGCTGCCGTGCTAGTCGCTGCTAACGGTAGGATTTTCTATCACGTTTTATTCTGTGGAAATTAAAGCCAAAATCCGGGGTGATAAAATTCCATTTGAATCTTGAGATACAAGAAGAAGGATAGCTTCATGAGTTCGTTCTGAGTCCTAGCTTAGCTGGAAAGCTTTTGCTTGTATCTCGCAGTGGGTGTAACATCCATCATACTCAAACAGAAGAAGGTTTGCTACTAATACTACAGAATGTTCTTGTATGCCCAATACCTGGTATAAGCAGTGATTTCAAATCCAGAAGTGAATCGTACACCTGCCAGGATGCTTCTATTGCTTGTTACATATTTGGGCGTCTTACCCGCATCAATCGATACCATGGTGTTAGGCGGGATGGAAGAGAGAGAATGGGCTCATCGTGCGACAAGGTCGATCGATCACTCAAATTGTTCGGTATCTCTACAATTGTTCGAGCTTGCTAACTCTCAATCCCTCCATGGATTCTTGCTAGTTTTTGAGGGAAAAGAGAGAGGAGATCTAGATCCACATTTCCACCAATCAGTTTCTCCTTTATGTGAGGGGAACCCCTTGGATCTAGATCTTGGAGTTCTTGGTGTTCTCCTTCTTGTTCTTCCTCTCATTTTCCTCCCTAGCATTAGTTGCTTCGGTGGGATTTGAGAGAGAAGGACTTGGGCACTCCGTGTGCCCTTGCCATAGCATTTGGTGCATAGGTTTGAGTTCTCCACGGTGATACGTGGAAGTGAGGTTTGAGAAGCTTATTACTCTTGGGTGTTTGGGCACCCTAGAGCTTGTTCCTCTTGGGTGCCTTGGCGCCCTAGACGGTTGGTGTTGTTCGGAGCTCAATCATTGTGGTGTAAAGCTCCAGGCAAGCGTCGGGGTCTCCAATTAGGTTGTGGAGATCGCCCCGAGCAATTTGACGGGTACCGGTGACCGCCCCAAGGGTTGCCAAAGTGTACGGGTTCGGTGACCGCCCCCAAGGGTTGCCATTTGTACGGGTTCGATGACCGCCCTCAAGGGTCCCTTAGTGGAATCACAACATCTTGCATTGTGCGAGGGCGTGAGGAGATTACGGTGGCCCTAGTGGCTTCTTGGGGAGCATTGTGCCTCCACACCGCTCCAAACGGAGATTAGCATCCGCAAGGGTGTGAACTTCGGGATACATCGTCGTCTCCGCGTGCCTCGGTTATCTCTTACCCGAGCTCTTTACTTATGCACTTTACTTTGTGATAGCCATATTGTTTCTTGTCATATATCTTTCTTTCACCTAGTAGTTTATCTTGCTTAGCATAAGTTGTTGGTGCACATAGGTGAGCCTAGTTGTTGTAGGTTTTGTGCTTGGCAAATTAACCGCTAGGTTTATTCCGCATTTGTTCAAGCCTTAACCGTAATTATTTTAAAGTGCCTATTTACCCCCCTCTAGGCGACATCCACGATCTTTCAATAGTCTTCGTGCTTTCACTTCATTGTATACTTGACTATGGCTTGTCTAGCGTAGTCTACCTTCCGCTGCATATCAATAGGTTCATTTCTATTGTTTGTCTTCATAACTCCCATGTTTTGAAGACTTTCATAAAAATTGCCTATTCACCCCCCCTCTAGTCGACAACTAGCACTTTCATGACCTCTTCGTGGGCACGTTGCACCAAAGCAGTTGACTCGTGGTGGAGGAGGAAGAGCACGTGGAACTTACGAAAATCCAACTTGAAGAAACTTGCTCCAACAGGCATGTAGACCGGGGTGACAAGCATCCCTTTTGGCCGAGGGCCGAACGTCGGGGACCAACTGTGAACGTTGAAGACTGAGGCATAGCGTTAGGGCCGTCAGGTGCAGGGCCTTGATCTTGGTGCCAAAGACCATTGCAAAGTGCAGAGGCCTGTTGCGCAAAGCTTGCAGAGGACCGAAGGCGGCAGGCGCCACGACTCTTGCTCGTCTGCGTCAGAGTAGTTAGCTAGTAGCTTATCTACGTCGGGTAATAATACATCCAACTGTTGGTTGTAGCTTATTGCCATGTCAGCTAACATACGGCATCTATAGTAGCTAGCTAACAGTTTGAGTTAAACCCTAACTTGAAGTCGTACTCTCAGTCTGAGTTAAACCCTGACCTCCAAATCCCTGAAACCGACACCCTATACTCTTTAATCCTGAGCAGGATCACACGCTAATATCACTGACTACACGGGTTCATGTGTCATATTCATCTTCTTCTTTCTCTCAATCTATGTCTTCCCCATTTCATAAGTCACACACCAATTTCCCCTGAAAAATATCTCTGCCCCCTCCTAGCCATCAAGAAGGCCTTGGCCCTGTTCTCCTTCTCCTCCTCTTGACCGACCGCCCCAGCCCGGAGCCTCATCTCTGGCTCTCAATCCTCCAGCATATCCCTCGAGCCACGCATGGTGGAGCTACTACGTCTCCCGTACAAGCCATGGGTCACAACTTGGGATGCACTACGACTGGTTACATGTGTGGTGGAGCTCCCCTCCTCCCTCAGGCCCTGCGTGGTGGATCTCCAGCTTCCCCGATGCAAGCCATTTGTCATAGTATATGGGACGGGAGATTGTGAGCCCGAGGCATGGTTGTGCGGGTGGCATGCGTGACCAGCACCGGGTAGGAGGCAATCACTAGGAGTGAGCCCACCACCGGATCCAGCAAGGGCACGCGCGCATGGCCACCACCACGCCAGGCCACGGGGAGAGAAGGGTGGCTATCTTCACCCGTCGGCACAATGTTGGAGGCACTGCTCGTTGGAGGGGCGGATCCCGCGCTCCCTGGCTTAGTGGTGGCTATCGTGGGGCTCTTGAAGGTGATGGTAGGCGAGGAGCACGTCGACAAGGGAAATCACGTGAAGGTGATCCTCCTATAGTTCTCTCTACAACGTGGTCACTAATGTTGGCTCTCTACGCGCGTGAAGAACCACGTTAGTGACCACGATGTAGAGAGAACTATAGGAGGAGCTCGAGAAGGTGCACGACGGTGGCGACCATGGATTAGGGAAAGACAATAGGGGAGTTCTAGGAGAAGCACAATGTCAGCGACGGAGGGCTGGATCAGATGTTGGTGAGAGAGACTGTGAGAAAGAAGAATATGAATATGCCATGTGGCCGTGTAGTCGGTAAAATAGTGTGTGATCTCGCTCAGGATCATCCTTTTCCCTTGTGCGACAAATGAGTATTTGGCAGAAATCATCCGGGACAGACCAGGATTAGAGAGTACAAGGTGTTAGCTTTGGGGATTGTATAAGGTCAGAATTCAACTTAGACTAACACTACAGGAATCAGCTAATTTGCCGTCCGCCAAGGCAGACGGCAAAGGCATGGAAGGCGGACGGCAAAGGCCTTTGCCGTCTGCCGCGGACGGCAAAAGGCACCGGCAAAGAAAGGATCGGTAAAGACCTTCTTTGCCGTCTGCTTTCTAAAGCGGACGGCAAAGGGTCCTTTGCCATCAGCGGCTGACAGCAAAGAAAGCTGACGGCAATAAATTTGTTGTTAGTCCATTAGGTGACTAACGGCAGTATTTGCCGTCCGCGGCTGACGGCAAAGAGCATCAAGCCTTTGTTGTCGGTCGAATGACGTCAGTTGGACGTCATTGCCCACCAAGGCTTTGCCGTCCGCTGCTGTAGGCAGATGCGGTGATCCATTGCCATCTGCCACCGTAGGCAAAGGCTTTGCCGTCCGCCACTGTAGGCAAACTGACCAAATGGGTAGGCTTCCAGAAAGCACAGGTAGCTGCCACGTGGCTTCTTTGCCGTCCGCGGCGGACGGCAAAGAGCCCGTTGCCGTCGGTGGCAGACGACAAAGAGCCTGCATTGCCTCTATTTTTTCTTTTTTTAAAATCCAACAATTTTCACAGCAAATATATATGACATATATAGATATATTTCATAGGGCTACTTCACAGCAAACATATGACATATCCAGCACATAAGTTTCATCGTACATACATATATAGTTCCATCCATTCATACATAGCAAGTTGCACATACACATTGTTCCATCATAGCAAGCTAAGAATACTAGAAGAGAATGAAAGAAAAAACAAGCACTCCATCATAGCAAGCTAGCTTCCGTGAAGTGAATGAGATCTGCAAAATGGCAAATAAGAAAGTTAGAAAAACGTGACTAGAAGAAGAAGTATATGTCATTTATGAGCAAACTTAGGTGAAATGGATCATTTATGAGCTAATTTAGTTGAAATGGATCGTTTATGAGCTAACTAATGTGAAATGGATCGTTTATGAGCTAACTAAGGTGAAATGGATCATTTATGAGCTAACTTAGTTGAAATGGATCGTTTATGAGCTAACCTAGGTGAAATGGATCGTTTATGAGCTAACTTAGGTAAAATGCATCATTTTAGAGCTAACCTAGGTAAGATGGGTCATTTTGGAGCTAACCTACGTAAAATGGGTCATTTTAGAGCTAACTTGGGTAAAATGGATCATTTATGAGCTAACTAAGGTAAAATGGGTCATTTTAGAGCTAACTTAGGTAAAATGGGTCATTTTAGAGCTAACTTGGGTAAAAATGGATCATTTATGAGCTAACTAAGGTAAAATGGGTCATTTTAGAGCTAACTTAGGTAAAATGGATCATTTATGAGCTAACTAAGGTAAAATGGATCATTTTAGAGCTAACTTAGGTAAAATGGGTCATTTTAGAGCTAACTTGGGTAAAATGGATCATTTATGAGCTAACTAAGGTAAAATGGGTCATTTTAGAGCTAACTTAGGTAAAATGGATCGTTTATGAGCTAACTAAGGTAAAATGGATCATTTTAGAGCTAACTTAGGTAAAATGGATCGTTTATGAGCTAACTAAGCTAATTATGCCATTTTTTTACATAAGTAAGCTAAGTACATGTCATTATTGAGCAAACCTAGTTAACTAAGCATATTAGAGCTAACTTAGGTTGGAGGAAACAAAGCTAAGTATAGATCGTTTTAGAGCTAACTTAGGTAAAATGGATGGTTTTGTAGGTCAGTAAGCTTATTAAGTCATTTTGGAGGAAATAAAGCTAAGTCTAGGTCTTTATGCATTTGTTAAGCAAAACACTAGAGAAACTTACCGTGATCATGGAGGTGTAGGACCGGGCTACTAATAATCTCGATCACTATCATCAATAAATGCATAATCATCATCATCACTATCATCAATGACGTGCTCATAGGGTTCAGCGGCATCAACATGTGGAAGGCCACCTTGACGTAATCGGTCAAGCATTGACAGGTCATCCGCAGCAGTAACCTCTTCTTGTTCCGGCTCTTCTTGTTCCTCCTCTGGGGTGATGCCGGATTCATTGTCGCTGTCTACTTCAATGTTTTGGGGTGAAGTATAGCGGTTCTTGAAACGTTTTTTGGAAAGACGTGTCTCTTGGAAGAATTCTCCTTCATATGTGTCTGGGTTAATGTGAGGTTCATAATCCTCTTCCTTTGGGGGAGATAGTCTAGCACGTGGCGGCACTTCATAAACGACATCCCAACCTTTCAGATTTGGATTAGTTTGGCAGGCCCACGGTAGATAGAATACTTGGGTCGCCTGTTGAGACGTAATATAGACATCAGGAACATCTAAATGGGTGCTTTGTTTGATTTCAACTAGCCCTATATGTTCATGAGTCCTTCTAGTCTCCTTCGGCTGAAACCAATAACATTTGAAGAGTACGACATTCGGTGGGTTTTCACCATAGAATAGAAGTTCATAAATTGCTTCAACTCTCCCATAATACTCGGTACCTCTTTCGCCGATAGCAGATACACAACAATTTGTAGACTTTCGGTCGCCCATAGATAGCTCTTTGCCATAGGTACGAAAGCGATACCCGTTGATGTCGTATTTGTCAAACGAACGGACCTTATAGTCAAAACCATTAGCGACTTGTCTCAATTCGGCGTCCGTAGACTCTGAATTAGCCTACAAGTTTAATACGAAAGGATTGTTGCATTAGGCACAAATTAGCGAATGAAATGAAATGGTCTAATAGAAATTACCGTTTGTTTGAACCAAGAGATGAAACCGGGATAGCCGCCTCCTTGCTTTGCGAGAAGCTCATACTCTTCGACGGAATCCTTTTGGATCACCGCTCCATACGAGAATATGGCGACGTATCGACTGTATGAAATATCCAGGCATAAGAGCAGTTCAAAGGAAATAGAAGTTGCGAAACAATGTACCGAGAACTTACTCGATGTACGGCCGCACTTCTGTCAGGTTGTTGAAGATATACAACGTAATGGTCCGACATTCTTCGTTATCCAAAGATACTGGTTTCGAACCACTGGCTGGTGCGAGATTCCCTTTGAATAGGCTGAGGTTGGATCCACCCTTTTTAGGGTCGTCAGCATTGTACCGAGGCTTTGGATTATGCAGATGACGATTTTTGGCTTCGTAGTGTGTTGTCACGAAGTTTGCCGCCTCCTCAGTGATGAATGCCTCAGCCATCGATGCTTCAATTCTACGTTTATTTTTACATTTTTCTCGAAGCATCTTCTGCATCCTCTCAGTTGGGTAGCACCAACGATTTTGCACGGGCCCCCCAATCTTGCCTCGGTCGGGAGATGCAAAATCAAATGCTGCATTGGATTAAAGAAGCCCGATGGAAAGATCTTCTCTAACTTGCAGATCAACTCCGGCGCCAAATCTTCCATTTCTTCTAGCACGCCAGGCGATAGTTCTTTCGCACAAAGAACACGGAAGAAATAGCTGAGTTCTGCCAGTACTAGCCATTCATCCTCGGGGATGAAGCCACGCAACATCACCGGCATTACCCGCTCAATCCATATGTGCCAATCATGACTCTTGAGACCAAATATCTTCAAGTTATCAAGACTCGCTCCCCTCTTTAGATTCTCTGCATACCCAGGGAACATCAATTGCATTTTCACCCACAAGATAATTTCCCTCATAGCTGGCCTTCCAAGATTGAACCATGCCTTTGGCTTCGTCCAGTTCTGCTTTCCTTTCGGTTCTTTCATGTTTTGTAACGGCCTATCACATAGCGCCTCCAGATCGACTCTAGCCTTAGTATTATCCTTTGACTTCCCATCTATGCCGAACAATGTACCAAAAAGTGCCTCGGCGATATTCTTCTCAGTGTGCATCACGTCAATGTTGTGTGGGCAAAAGAGGTCTTTGAAGTAAGGCAGATCCCATAAGCATGTCTTGTGAGTCCAGGCGTGTTTAGAATTATACCCCTTGAAGTACTCTGGACGCTCTGGATCTGGCTCGAGAGCGTTTAACTGATCCAGTGTCTGCATCCAACTGACAAAGCTTAGTGTGCTCGTGGAGCGGACGTTTTGAAGACAACAACATTTCATTGAAGGCCTTTGCAGATTCCTCCATCTCCTCGTCCAAATCCCGAGCATCATCCAAGTCTTGCACCATGTTTTCCATCCCGGTACCATGCTCGTCGGTGCGACGACGAACCACCTCAGCTCGGTCACGTTGGGCAGACTCACCATGAAATGTCCACACCGTATAATTGGGCGTAAAACCACTCTTCTGCAGGTGTTTGCCCATTTTAGCCTCTGTCCTCTTTTCCCAATTGTCGCACCGGAAACAGGGGCACCAGGTTTTCCTCTGGCCATTTGCAAAAGCGGCTTGCACAAACCCCTTGGTTTTTGTGAACCATTCAGTGCTCCATTTGTTCTGACCAGTGTGACCGGTGTACATCCACGCACGATCACTCATCTTGACTTTCAGAGCTACTGGACACACAAATACATACATACATATATATATATATATATATATATATATATATATATATATATATATAAAATTCACCATGTATATATTCATCAATTGATCTAGTTTGTCAATTTTATTACGTCCATGCAACCTACACTCTAATAGGTAATGATAGGTCCTAATCCCACCCGAGTATGTGTAGATTGGGTTCATTTTCCCATGCTATGCTCCGGATCCGACGCAAAATTTCGGCAGCACCTCCCCGTTGTTCTCCTGATACACGTCTCTGCACTAACAGAGAGGATGTGTACCCGGAGAACAACAGGGCAAGCACTGACGAAATTTATGCGTCGGATCCGGAGCAAAGCATATGGGAAAACGAACCCAATCTACACATACTCGGGCTGTCCATGGATAGCGCTGGACAATTCGAAAGAATCACGGTTATAAATATGCAAATGCATGCATATTTATAGATGTAACCCTTTCGAACGGGAGACGCATAGTGGTTACGCATACTGATGATTGACACCTATAACTAGCAAGTTTCATCGGCACGAAGACCGGAATAGAGCAAATGAAGGGGGGAGGAGGAGATGTCATTTGTGCTCACCAACGAACGCAGGGGCGGAGCTCGTCGAACGCACGGGGAGGTCGTCAAACACCACACCCTCGCAGCGATGAAACAACTACACATTTGAATCCACCCGATCAACGCAAATACGTATGATGTTTTGCATAACAAAATCGAAAAATATACGACCTAACTCATAATTCACAAATATATGACCCCGTCGGCCTCTGGAAGGCCAAAGAGCACCTTCTACATATTCTTCTTTTCTTCTTCTTCTTCTTCTTCTTCTTCTTCTTCTTCTCCCCTCCTCTTCTTCTCCTGCACTTTCTTCTTCTTCTTCTTCTTCTTCTTCTTCTTCTTCTTCTTCTTCTTCTTCTCCCCTCCTCTTCTTCTCCTACACTTTCTTCTTCTTCTTCTTCTCCCCTCCTCTTCTTCTCCTACACTTTCTTCTTCTTCTCCCCTCCTCTTCTTCTTCTTCTTCTTCTTCCCCTTCTACATATTCTTCTTTTCTTCTTCTTCTTTTTTCATCTTTTTTCTACTTCTTTTAATTATATGACTAATTATCTAAAACTCATGCACTAAATCTAACACTAACACATATCTAGCACTAAACCTAACACTAACAATTAAACAACAACAAAAAGAAAAAAACAGAAAAATAACTCATCGGAGCCGACGGGGGCCGGGGCTTCGCAGCGGCAGGGTGGCGGTGGCGACGGGGGCCGCAGGACTCCGGCCGGGGCGGTGGAGCTCATCAGGGGGGAGGGGGAGCTCATCGGGGTGCACGGCGTCGGGGTGCACGGCGTGGGAGCCGGTTCTGCCTCGTGGAGTGCCTCTCGCGAGGCTCGCGGCGCCATCAGCTTCGACTGACAACCTTCTCCCCCAGGTACCACAAGAACGGTGACCTCGGGATCAGCAAACGCCGTCGGGTTCAGTCCTTCAAATTGCCCAAGACGCGGGGTAAAGTCTCTGGATTCTTGAAGAATCCAGTTGCATTCTAGTTGTATGCGCCCTCCGTTGGTCATTGCATTCTGGTTGTAAGAGCAAGTATCAGGATGGGAATGGGCCGACCCGGCCCTGGCCTTGGACCTGGCCCTCATGGTCTCAAGGCCAATTTATGAGGCCACGGGTCGACTCATTTTCAAAAAACCAGTGGCCTTGCTGGCCCAATGGGTATCTCGGGTCGGCCCAAATTCTAGTTCTTGTCTTGTATCGCAGGTAATTAGATATGCCAATTTTTACTAAAATAATTAGATATGTCAATTAAAAGAAAGGTAATCAGATATGTTGCAGCTACGGGTGCATGCATATGCAAGGCCGCGCACGCTGTGATCCGCCCGGCCCGGCCGTGTCCGCGCGCACGACACGGGCCTGCCAGCCGATCCTACATGCATGCACGTTACACATTCAAAGGAATTAGCTAGCTACGCCCGCGGGCACTAACGAACTAACGACTCCACTGCAACAATACACATGCCCGAGTAACTAGCTGCTAATTCACGCCTGGGAGGTGGGTCGACCCTGCTGACCCATTGGGTCAGTCGGTGCCGGCTCCACTGACCCAACTATGGTTCGAGGCCGATCCACACGGCCCATTGGCCTCGACTTTTCGGGGCGGGTCAGTGACTCGGCGGGCCGACCCGGCCCATTCCCATCCCGAGATGCGTGGACTCCCGGCGCCGCACGGACGAGGAGATTTTACATCCGACGGCGCAACGCTTCGCATGGTCTGTTTGGTTTTGTGCCCATCATCGTTGCTTTACCAAAGGTTTTTTTTTTGCCTTACCAAAGTTGCCTTAAATTTTGGTTGAGACTAGCACAAATGCACGTGGGTTTGCAACGGAAGAATTTAACGTGTTTTACTATTGGACATGTATTCGGACCTGCTAATTGATCTCATGAATTTATATCTGTACCTAGTAATAACGGGGTTACTGCTTCTGCCCGTTCGTCACGAAAACTGCCCATAGAGTTGCAAAATATTACCCTCCGATATAACCTATAACTCACCAAAAAAATGTTTCACATAGGGAAACCCCCGCCTGGGCTAGCCCACGCAGCAGGACTATAGAGAAGATGCAGCACGCTTGTTTTGGTCGACCCATGTGCAGACGGCCTGTTTTTAAAATTTTCTTTTTTTTCCTTTTTCTTGTCCTTGCTTTTTATACTTTATTAAAAATAACTGGGACTTCAAAAAAGTTCCAAAAATCAAATAAAATGGTAATTTTGAAATAAATGTTCAAGAAATAATAAAATGGTTGTGGATACAAAATATGTTCCCTAATTTAAAAAGAATGTTCGCATATTCAAAACATGTTTCAAATTTTGAAAATAAATATTTGGGAAATGAAAAAATGATCAACATTTTCTATAAACATTCGTGTAAAAAAATGTTAATGAAATGAACAAAATGATTGCCAATTCAGAAAATGTTAATGAATTTTGAAACATATCCTAAAAATTTATAAACTTTTCATGAATTACAAAATAATTTATTGATTATTAAAATGTTTGTTGATTCAAAAAATGACCATGCAATTCGAAAAATGTTAATTAAATCAAAAAAATGTTCGTGAACTACCAAAAAAACTGTTCGATGATTCTAGAAATGTTTGCTAATTCAAATAAAATGTTTATTTTTTGTGGATAGTATAAATGTTCATGATTTTAGAAATATTTGAAAATTGGCAAAAATGTTCATGATTTCCAATATGATGACGAGTTTAAAAAATGTTCTTGATTTTCATAAAATATATTATGATTTCACGAAAATGTTCAGAAATTCGAAAAGATGTCCACAAAAAAGAAAAACAAAGAAAAACAGAAAAGAAAAATGAAAAAGGAAAAGGAAATTGATATCTATATCTATATCTATATCTATACCTACTAATAAAGTATGGAGTGTTTCTGCCTGTCCGTCGCACATTTTGCGAAAAAACCCTGGTATTTTCTCTAATTAACCCGCGGTCCAGTATTAAGTGTCCTCTCCTTCCTCTCTCTCTGTTGGGCTTCGGTCCAAGTCCAGTAGTCGTTGTCTCACGCGCCGGGCGCTGGGTAGTATTCGGTGTTCAGCTGCAGTAGACCCAGTTCGCTCTATTTTCAGTCCGTTTAGATCCATGGCCTTTATTCTTTACAGAGTATATTTTTTTGCGAAGGGTAAAAATTCTATTGATCACCCAAACTGAAAGTCTTGCTTACACAGATCAGGAACATCGCCTGGACCGGAACCGAGCCACACAACAGTGCGCTCTTCTACTCTACCAAAGTTTGCAAGGAAATGGCTAACTTTATTTTGATCGCGAGAGATGTGAGCTAGTCTCGTATCTCTTCCTCCCCTCAAGAGACGTCTGGTCTGGTCTATCAGCATAGCATAACGAGATCGATCCACAGTATCGCCTCTCAGCATATTGATTCCGACCAAACAGTCGGTCCCAATCTCCACCGGAAGAGACGTCCATTGGAGCGCTAGGTTTAGGCCCTCCATGCACGCAGCCAACTCAGCTTCAAGTGCATCCGCGCATCTCCGTAGTTGACAACATGACGCGAAGATGATTGTGCCCGAGCTGTCTCGGAGCACCATGCCCGCCCCAGCCGTGCTTGTTGAGGGGCAGAAGGAGTCGTCGACATTTAGTTTGGCCCGGCCCGTGGGAGGGGGAAGCCATCTGGCGGGGATCGTTATGCTCGTTGGGGCTTGTCTTGGCGCCGCACCGGTGTTCAGCGCATCCACCACTTGCTTGCCCTTCACCGGATCAGACTCCGGCTGGTTCTGCACGCCGATGATGGATTCCACATAGCTCAGCAGGAAACGGCATGACGCTTCTACGGGAGGAGGATGCTTGTCATGCGTGAGCTCATTCCGAACATGCCAGCACCGCCAAAGGAGCATCATCAGCTCCAGTCGCTCCCGGTCCGGCAGGTCACAGAGGCATTGAACTAGCCACTCTGTCCCTGTCCGCCTGAATGCCTTCACCTCGGGGATACGCCAGTGTTCTTCCATGGCCTGCCATAGTCCGACCGCCCGTGGGCACCTGCAAAACGCGTGAAACGTGTCCTCCGGCTCGGAAGCGCAGAGAGGGCACAAGTCAGAAACCTCGAGACCCCGGCGTTTCTTGTTCACCCAGGTGGGTAGACAATCAGTGATGAGTCTCCAAACAAAGGTGCGCACCTTAGGAGGAGCAGGGCACCTCCATATAAAAGACCAGATGGCCCATCGCCCGTTCGGTGCCCTGCTCGCCGCGACTGATGAAGGCCTCATGCGTTCCTCCAGAGCAAGTCGATAAGCACTCCGAACCGTAAAGTTGCCGCTCTTCTCCGGTGCCCATGCAATAATGTCTTCACCCAAGCATGGTGAAGTTCTAATCTTCAGTATCTCCTCCGCATCAACCGGGTAGAAAACTTGATGAACCACGGCTGGTCTCCATGCACCATGGTTGTCAAGGAGGTCCGCCACCCGCCTCAATTTGCACCTGCCCTGCAGTGTGACTGGTTTACCTGTTCTGTTCCTCGGGATCCAGCTATCACGCCAAATGTGAATGGATTCTCCGTTCCCCACATGCCAGATAAGCCCTCTTTTCAGCAGCTCCAGCCCATGTTGCACACCTTGCCACGTTGCCGAAGCACCAGCCGAGAACACCGTGTCCTCAAGTCTACCGTTGGGTTAGTACCGCACCTTCAGGAGCCGCGCGCATAGACTGTCCGGATTGGACAGTAGCCTCCAAGCTTGTCTTGCCAATAGCGCTTGATTGAAGAGTCTTAGGTCTCGGAAGCCGAGCCCACCTAGTGCTTTTGGCTTGATCAAGTGAGTCCACGCCCTCCAGTGCATCTTCTTCTTCCCTTTCTCCACGCCCCAATAGAAGTTGCGTATCATCCGCATGAGGTCCTCGCAGGTAGAGGCAGGGAGACAGAACACACTCATGATGTATGTGGGGATCGCCAGAGCCACCGATTTAATCAAACTTCTCTACCGCTCTGTGCTAGTAATTGTGCTGTATCCCACTCCACCATTGTCTTTGTGTACTTCTGTTGCAAATTCTGAAATTTGTCCTTTGTCATGCGCCCGGTAGGGGTAGGGAGCCCAAGATAGCGCTCTTCAAAACTGTGTTGCTGTACCCCCAACACTTCCTTTACCTCCTCACGAATATGGGCTGGGCAGTGCTCTCCAAACAGTATGGAGCATTTGTTCGGATTGATGAGTTGGCCGGTAGCGTGGGCATATGTATTCAGCGCCTCCGTGAAATTGTTTGCTTCGATGGCCGACGCACAAAAGAAGAGCAACGTATCATCGGCGAACAACAGATGTGAGATGCCAGGAGCTCTTGGACAAACCCTAACTGGAGTGATCTCTTGAGCCTGCACTTTCTGTCGCAAAATTGCAGCAAGACCGTCAGTAACAAAGAGGAATAGAAACAGAGAAAGAGGATCTCCATGCCGAAGCCCGCGTTTCGGTGCAAATGAATCTGAGAGGGTTCCGTTAAGATTAACACAATACCGAACCGAGGTGACACATGCCATGATCCACATCACCCATTGGCTCGCAAAACCCATTCTCTGCATCACTTGCTCAAGAAATCTCCAATCCACTCTATCGTATGCTTTTGACAAGTCCAATTTATAAGCACAAAAACTCCTATCCGGATCCTTCTCCTGCCTTATATAGTGTGTGCATTCAAATGCAATGAGGGCATTATCAGCGATGAGCCTCCCTGGCACGAAAGCGCTCTGCTCCTCGGACACCACCTCACCAAGGATAGGCCTGAGACGGTTGACCAAACACTTTGAGATGATTTTGTACACTGATAATCCCCAAGTGCAGGGAATCATCGTAGCAATTTCCAAAGGTGGAAGTGATAAGTATGGAGTGTCGAACCCACAAGGAGCTAAAGATAAGATCAATATTCTCTCAAGTCCTATCTGTCACTGATACGACTCTACGTACACCGAACGTTTGCTTCCAACTAGAAACGAGAAATAAAACTACGTTGTGGGTATGAAGATGATAACTTTGCATGATATCGGAGAGCTAAAATATAAAAGTATGTGCTGTTATCATAAGGTTAGAATATATTACTAATTATTATAAATAGCTAGTGTGGATTAATGATGGGTCGGTGTGCAGAATTATCCTAGGCAATTGTTAACAAGATCGGTAATCACTATTGCAATTTCATATGAGGGAGAGGCATAAGCTAACATACTTTTTCTCTTGGATCATATGCACTTATGGTTGGAACTCTAGCAAGCATCCGCAACTACTAAAGATCATTCAGGTAAAACCCAACCATAGCACTAAAGCATTCAAGTCCTCTTTATTCCCATACGCCATGACCCACTTATCCGTGTTTGTGTTTCAGTCACTCACGCAACGCAGACAATAAGCAAACCATGAACATATTGCAACACCCTATAGCGGGAATCCCTCATACTTGCGCGACACGGAGGGCACAATAGGACAGCACCAAAATAAAACATACAACTCATACCAATTTAGATCATCAATTAACCCAAAGACAAAGGATATCTACTCAAAACATCATAGGATGGCAACACATCATTGGATCATAATATGTGGCATAAAGCACCATGTTCAAGTTGGGATTACAGCGGGGTGCGGGAGAGTGGAGCGCGTAAAAGAGATGAGGATGGTGATGATGATGGTGATGTTGATGAAGACGATCACCGCGATGATGATTCCCCTCCTGATGGCACTCCGGCGCCACCGAGAGAGAGGAGGAGAGGTTCTCCCCCTTGTGCTTCCTCCTCCATGGCCTCTCCCCTGGTTGGGGAGAGGTTAACCATATGGTCCTTGGCCTTCATGGCGATGATGGCCCCTCCGAGATCCTTCCCCATGACCTCCGGTGATGATGGCCCCCTCCGGTAGGGTGCTAGAGACGGCCTAGATTGATTTCTCGTGGCTACAGAGGCTTGCGGTGGCGGAACTTCCGATCTAGGTTATTTCCCAAAGGTTTCTGTATTTATAGGAGAGGTTGGCGTTGATTTCACGTCAGGGGGGCTCTCGAGGAGTCCACGAGGCACAGGGGCGCGCCCCCACCCTCGTGGGCCCCCCGGGACTCCCCTTCGGTAGATTTTTGTTCCAGTATTTTTCATATTTTCCAGAAAAATTCTCCGTTGATTTTCATCGCATTCCGAGAACTTTTATTTCTGCACAAAAACAACACCACGGTAGTTTTGCTGAAAACAGCGTCAGTCCGGGTTAGTTCTAATCAAATCATACCAAAATCATATAAAACTATTGTAAACATGGCATGAATACTTCATAAATTATAGATACGTTGGAGACGTATCAGCATCCCCAAGCTTAATTCCTGCTCGTCCTCGAGTAGGTAAATGATAAAAGAAATAATTTATGAAGTGTGAATGCTAGCAAGTGCATACGTTTGATCAATGATAATTTCAATCACTTTTTCTAGCATCATTATATATCATAACAGAATCTCAACTCGGAAAACTTCTCATGATCAAGTAACAAGATATTCACACGTTAAAGTATAGATCATAAACTTTCTTGAAAACTAACAAACCGTGCCCTTAGTCATCAAACAATTGCAATTCATCTTATTCGGGAAGGGTCTATGTAAGAGCTTTTGATTCAGCAAACTCCACATACTCAACTATCATTTAATCTTTCACAATTACTAACACTCATGTGATATCTATGCAAAGTTTTAATCGGACACAGAGAAAGATAGGGGCTTATAGTTTCGCCTCCCAACCTTTTGTTGGGGATCGTAGCAGAATTTTAAAATTTCCTACGCATCACCAAGATCCATCTATGGAGTATACTAGCAACGAGGGGAAAGGAGTGCATCTACATACCCTTGTAGATTGCGAGCGGAAGCGTTCTAATGAACGGGGTTGATGGAGTCGTACTCGCCGTGATCCAAATCACCGATGACCGAGTGCCGAACGGACGACACCTCCGCGTTCAACACACGTACGGAGCAGCGACATCTCCTCCTTCTTGATCCAGCAAGGGGGAAGGAGAGGTTGATGGAGATCCAGCAGCACGACGGCGTGGTGGTGGAAGTAGCGGGGATCCCGGCAGGGCTTCACCAAGCGCAAGCGGGAGGGAGAGATGTCACGGGAGGGGGAGGGAGGCGCCAGGGGCTGTGGTACTGCTGCCCTCCCTCCCCCACTATATATAGGCCCCCTG
Organism: Triticum aestivum; assembly: GCF_018294505.1. Classification (NCBI taxonomy): domain Eukaryota; kingdom Viridiplantae; phylum Streptophyta; class Magnoliopsida; order Poales; family Poaceae; genus Triticum; species Triticum aestivum. The sequence continues at coordinate 467,973,760 of NC_057808.1, forward strand.
GAGGGGGGGCACCGGCCCTGGAACCCATCTACAAGGGGGGGCGGCGGCCAGGGGGGAAACTCCCCCCCCCCCCAAGTCAAGTGGGGCGCCCCCCACCCCCAGGGTTTCTAACCCTAGGCGCAGGGGGAGGCCCATGGGGGGCGCCCCAGCCCACTAAGGGCTGGTTCCCTTCCCACTTCAGCCCATGGGGCCCTCCGGGATAGGTGGTCCCACCCGGTGGACCCCCGGGACCCTTCCGGTGGACCCCCGGGACCCTTCCGGTGGTCCCGGTACAATACCGATAACCCCCGAAACTTTCCCGGTGGCCGAAACTGGACTTCCTATATATAATTCTTCACCTCCGGACCATTCCGGAACTCCTCGTGACGTCCGGGATCTCATCCGGGACTCCGAACAACTTTCGGGTTTCCGCATACTAATATCTCTACAACCCTATCGTCACCGAACCTTAAGTGTGTAGACCCTACGGGTTCGGGAGACATGCAGACATGACCGAGACGCCTCTCCGGTCAATAACCAACAACGGGATCTGGATACCCATGTTGGCTCCCACATGTTCCACGATGATCTCATCGGATGAACCATGATGTCGAGGATTCAATCAATCCCGTATACAATTCCCTTTGTCATAGCGGTATGTTACTTGCCCGAGATTCGATCGTCGGTATCCCAATACCTTGTTCAATCTCGTTACCGGCAAGTCTCTTTACTCGTACCGTAATGCATGATCCCGTGGCTAACCCCTTAGTCACATTTGAGCTCATTATGATGATGGATTACCGAGTGGGCCCAGAGATACCTCTCCGTCATACGGAGTGACAAATCCCAGTCTCGATCCGTGCCAACTCAACAGACACTTTGGGAGATACCTGTAGTGTACCTTTATAGTCACCCAGTTACGTTGTGACGTTTGGCACACCCAAAGCACTCCTACGGTATCCGGGAGTTGCACGATCTCATGGTCTAAGGAAATGATACTTGACATTGGAAAAGCTCTAGCAAACGAACTACACGATCTTTTATGCTATGCTTAGGATTGGGTCTTGTCCATCACATCATTCTCCTAATGATGTGATCCCGTTATCAATGACATCCAATGTCCATAGTCAGGAAACCATGACTATCTGTTGATCAACGAGCTAGTCCACTAGAGGCTTACTAGGGACACGTTGTGGTCTATGTATTCACACATGTATTACGATTTCCGGATAACACAATTATAGCATGAACAATAGACAATTATCATGAACAAAGAAATATAATAATAACCATTTATTATTGCCTCTAGGGCATATTCCCAACAGTCTCTCACTTGCACTAGAGTCAATAATCTAGTTACATTGTGATGAATCGAACACCCATAGCGTTCTGGTGTTGATCAGGTTTTGCTCTAGGGAGAGGTTTAGTCAACGGATCTGCTACATTCAGGTCCGTATGTACTTTACAAATTTCTATGTCTCCATTCTGAACACTTTCACGAATGGAGTTGAAGCGACGCTTGATATGCATGGTCTTCCTGTGAAACCTGGGCTCCTTCGCAAGGGCAATAGCTCCAGTGTTGTCACAGAAGAGAGTCATTGGGCCCGACGCATTGGGAATCACCCCTAGGTCGGTAATGAACTCCTTCATCCAGATTGCTTCTTGTGCTGCCTCTGAGGCTGCCATGTACTCCGCTTCACATGTAGATCCTGCCACGACGCTTTGCTTGCAACTGCACCAGCTTACTGCCCCTCCATTCAAAATATACACGTATCCGGTTTGTGACTTCGAGTCATCCAGATCTGTGTCGAAGCTAGCATCGACGTAACCCTTTACGACGAGCTCTTCGTCACCTCCATAAACGAGAAACATATCCTTAGTCCTCTTCAGGTACTTCAGGATATTCTTGACCGCTGTCCAGTGTTCCATGCCGGGATTACTTTGGTACCTTCCTACCAAACTTACGGCAAGGTTTACATCAGGTCTAGTACACAGCATGGCATACATAATAGACCCTATGGCCGAGGCATAGGGGATGACACTCATCTTTTCTCTATCTTCTGCCGTGGTCGGGCATTGAGCCGTGCTCAATTGCACACCTTGCAATACAGGCAAGAACCCCTTCTTGGACTGATCCATATTGAACTTCTTCAATATCTTGTCAAGGTACGTACTCTGTGAAAGACCAATGAGGCGTCTTGATCTATCTCTATAGATTTTGATGCCTAATATATAAGCAGCTTCTCCAAGGTCCTTCATTGAAAAACACTTATTCAAATAGGCCTTTATACTTTCCAAGAATTCTATATCATTTCCCATCAATAGTATGTCATCCACATATAATAAGAGAAATGCTACAGAGCTCCCACTCACTTTCTTGTAAACACAGGCTTCTCCATAAGTCTGTGTAAACCCAAACGCTTTGATCATCTCATCAAAACGAAGATTCCAACTCCGAGATGCTTGCACCAGTCCATAGATGGAGCGCTGGAGCTTGCATACCTTGTTAGCATTCTTAGGATCGACAAAACCTTCCGGCTGCATCATATACAATTCTTCCTTAAGAAAGCCGTTAAGGAATGCCGTTTTGACGTCCATTTGCCATATCTCATAATCATAGAATGCGGCAATTGCTAACATGATTCGGACGGACTTCAGCTTCGCTACGGGTGAGAAAGTCTCATCGTATTCAACCCCTTGAACTTGTCGATAACCCTTAGCGACAAGTCGAGCCTTATAGATGGTCACATTACCATCCGCGTCTGTCTTCTTCTTAAAGATCCATTTATTTTCTATGGCTCGCCGATCATTGGGCAAGTCAGTCAAAGTCCATACTTCGTTTTCATACATGGATCCTATCTCGGATTTCATGGCTTCTAGACATTTGTCGGAATCCGGTCCCGCCATCGCTTCTTCATAGTTCGAAGGTTCACCGTTGTCTAACAACATGATTTCCAGGACAGGGTTGCCGTACCACTCTGGTGCGGAACGTGTCCTTGTGGACCTTCGAAGTTCAGCAGTAACTTGATCCGAAGCTTCATGATCATCATCATTAACTTCCTCCCCAGTCGGTGTAGGCACCACAGGAACATCTTCCCGCGCTGCGCCACTTTCCGGTTCGGAAGGGGTGACTATCACCTTATCAAGTTCCACTTTCCTCCCACTCAATTCTTTCGAGAGAAACTCTTTCTTCAGAAAGGACCCATTCTTGGCAACAAAGATCTTGCCTTCGGATCTGAGGTAGAAGGTATACCCAATGGTTTCCTTAGGGTATCCTATGAAGACGCATTTTTCCGACTTGGGTTCGAGCTTTTCACGTTGAAGTTTCTTGACATAAGCATCGCATCCCCAAACTTTTAGAAACGACAGCTTACGTTTCTTCCCAAACCATAATTCATACGGTATCGTCTCAACGGATTTCGACGGAGCCCTATTTAAAGTGAATGCGGCAGTCTCTAAAGCATAGCCCCAAAATGAGAGCGGTGTGCGATTACGACGTTCGGACACACCGTTTCGCTGAGGTGTTCCAGGCGGCGTGAGTTGTGAAACGATTCCACATTTCCTTAAGTGCGTACCAAATTCGTGACTTAAATATTCTCCACCACGATCTGATCGTAAGAACTTTATTTTCCTGTCACGTTGATTCTCAACCTCACTCTGAAATTCCTTGAACTTTTCAAAGGTTTCAGACTTGCGTTTCATTAGGTAGACATACCCATATCTACTTAAGTCATCAGTGAGAGTGAGAACATAACGATATCCTCCGCGAGCATCAACACTCATTGGACCGCACACATCGGTATGTATGATTTCCAATAAGTTGGTTGCTCGCTCCATTGTTCCGGAGAACGGAGTCTTGGTCATCTTACCCATGAGGCATGGTTCGCACATGTCAAATGATTCGTAATCAAGAGACTCCAAAAGTCCATCTGCATGGAGCTTCTTCATGCGCTTGACACCAATGTGACCAAGGCGGCAGTGCCACAAGTATGTGGGACTATCGTTATCAACTTTACATCTTTTGGTATTCACACTATGAATATGTGTAACATCACATTCGAGATTCATCAAGAATAAACCATTGACCAGCGGGGCATGACCATAAAACATATCTCTCATATAAATGGAACAACCATTATTCTCGGATTTAAATGAGTAGCCATCTCGAATTAAACGAGATCCAGATACAATGTTCATGCTCAAAGCTGGCACTAAATAACAATTATTGAGGTTTAAAACTAATCCCGTAGGTAAATGTATAGGCAGCGTGCCGACGGCGATCACATCGACCTTGGAACCATTCCCGACGCGCATCGTCACCTCGTCCTTTGCCAGTCTCCGCTTATTCCGCAGTTCCTCTTTTGAGTTACAAATATGAGCAACCACACCGGTATCAAATACCCAGGAGCTACTACGAGTATTGGTAAGGTACACATCAATTACATGTATATCACATATACCTTTGGTGTTGTCGGCCTTCTTGTCCGCTAAGTATTTGGGGCAGTTCCGCTTCCAGTGACCACTTCCCTTGCAATAAAAGCACTCAGTCTCAGGCTTGGGTCCATTCTTTGACTTCTTCCCGGCAACTGGCTTACCGGGCGCGGCAACTCCCTTGCCGTCCTTCATGAAGTTCTTCTTACCCTTGCCTTTCTTGAACTTAGTGGTTTTATTCACCATCAACACTTGATGTTCCTTTCTGATCTCCACCTCCGCTGATTTCAGCATTGAATATACCTCAGGAATGGTCTTTTCCATCCCTTGCATATTGAAGTTCATCACAAAGCTCTTGTAGCTCGGTGGAAGCGACTGAAGGATTCTGTCAATGACCGCGTCATCCGGGAGATTAACTCCCAGCTGAGACAAGCGGTTGTGTAACCCAGACATTCTGTGTATGTGCTCACTAACAGAACTATTTTCCTCCATTTTACAGCTGAAGAACTTGTCGGAGACTTCATATCTCTCGACCCGGGCATGAGCTTGGAAAACCATTTTCAGCTCTTCGAACATCTCATATGCTCCATGTTTCTCAAAACGCTTTTGGAGCCCCGGTTCTAAGCTGTAAAGCATGCCGCACTGAACGAGGGAGTAATCATCAGCACGTGATTGCCAAGCGTTCATAACGTCTTGGTTCTCTGGGATGGGTGCTTCAACTAGCGGTGCTTCTAGGACATAATCTTTCTTGGCAGCTATGAGGATGATCCTCAGGTTCCGGACCCAGTCCGTATAGTTGCTGCCATCATCTTTCAGCTTGGTTTTCTCTAGGAACGCGTTGAAGTTGAGGACAACGTGGGCCATTTGATCTACAAGACATATTGTAAAGATTTTAGACTAAGTTCATGATAATTAAGTTCATCTAATCAAATTATTCAATGAACTCCCACTCAAATAGACATCCCTCTAGTCATCTAAGTGAAACATGATCCGAGTTAACTAGGCCGTGTCCGATCATCACGTGAGACGGACTAGTCAAGATCGGTGAACATCTCCATGTTGATCGTATCTTCTATAGGACTCATGCTCGACCTTTCGGTCTTCCGTGTTCCGAGGCCATGTCTGTACATCCTAGGCTCGTCAAGTCAACCTAAGTGTATTGCGTGTGTTCCGAGGCCATGTCTGTACATGCTAGGCTCGTCAACACCCGTTGTATGCGAACGTTAGAATCTATCACACCCGATCATCACGTGGTGCTTCGAAACAACGAACCTTCGCAATGGTGCACAGTTAGGGGGAACACTTTCTTGAAATTATTATAAGGGATCATCTTACTTACTATCGTCGATCTAAGCAAATAAGATGTAAAACATGATAAACATCACATGCAATCAAATAGTGACATGATATGGCCAATATCATTTTGCTCCTTTGATCTCCATCTTCGGGGCGCCATGATCATCTTCGTCACCGGCATGACACCATGATCTCCATCATCGTGTCTTCATGAAGTTGTCACGCCAACGATTACTTCTACTTCTATGGCTAACGTGTTTAGCAGTAAAGTAAAGTAATTTACTTACTTCATGGTCTAAGGAAATGATACTTGACATTGGAAAAGCTCTAGCAAACAAACTACACGATCTTTTATGCTATGCTTAGGATTGCGTCTTGTCCATCACATCATTCTCCTAATGATGTGATCCCGTTATCAATGACATCCAATGTCCATAGTCAGGAAACCATGAGTATCTGTTGATCAACGAGCTAGTCAACTAGAGGCTTACTAGGGACACGTTGTGGTCTATGTATTCACACATGTATTACGATTCCCGGATAACACAATTATAGCATGAACAATAGACAATTATCATGAACAAAGAAATATAATAATAACCATTTATTATTGCCTCTAGGGCGTATTTCCAACACCTTTTACCTCAAGGGTAATGTCAACAATGATAACTCATGAAAACCTACATCCAAGTGGATATATATATATCCGAATCGCTCCAACACAAAGTGCTTGCCAAAGGAAAAAGTGTAAAAAGGAAAAAGGTGATGATCACCACGACTCTTGTATACGGGTAGAAGATAAAAGTAAAAGATAGGCCCTTCGCAGAGGGAAGCAGAGATTGTCATGCGATTTTAAGGTGGGATGCACAAAATCTTAATGCAAAAGAACGTCACTTTATATTGCCTCTTGTGATAGAGACCTTTATTATGACGTCCGTCGCTTTTATTTATTCCCTATCACAAGTTCGTATAAAGCTTATTTTCTTCGCACTAATAGATCATACATATTTAGAGAGCAATTTTTATTGCATGCACCGATGACAACTTACTTGAAGGATCTTACTCAATCCATAGGTAGGTATGGTGGACTCTCATGGCAAAACTGGTTTAAGGGATGTTTGGAAGCACAAGTAGTATTTCTACTTGGTGCAAAGAATTTGGCTAGCATGAGAGTGAAAGGCAAGCTCAACATGTTGGATGATCCAAGACAATATAACGTTTCAGATATTGGAAAACATAAACCATTAAGTTGTCTTCCTTGTCCAACATCAACTTTTTAGCATGTCATATTTTAATGAGTGCTCACAATTACAAAAGATGTCCAAGATAGTATATTTATATGTGAAATCTCTCTTCCTTCAATATTCTTTCATGAATTGTTCAAGTGACCAATTCTGCGTTTGCTAACTTTTAATAAGTTTACTACCTATACTTATTATGTGTGAAGTCATTACTCCCCATGTTATAAGCATACGAAACATATATAAATTCAGATTTATGATATTCAATTCATTCAACCATTTACTCATAGGATATACGTGAAGCACGTGAGTAAATGACAAACTACTCTAGAAAGATATAAGTGAAGAACACTGAGTAGTCAAATAATTAACTAGCCATGGGAGGATTCTTTTTCATTCAAGATTTCAGATCCAATGATTTATTCAAACAGCAAGTAAAATTGAAAATACGCTCCAAACAAAACACATATCATGTGACGAATAAAAATATAGCTCCGAGTAAGGTATACCGACAGTTTTGAAGACGAAAGAGGGGATGCCTTTCGGGGCATCCCCAAGCTTAGGCACTTAAGTCTTCCTTGAATATTACCTTGGGGTGCCTTGGGAATCCCCAAGCTTAGGGTCTTTCCACTCCTTATTCTCTTCATATCTATATCTCACCCAAAGCTTGAAAACTTCAATCACACAAAACTTAACAGAACTTCGTGAGATAGGTTAGTATGATAAAGAATAAACCATTAACTTTGGTACTGTCAAAGACAAGGTTCATAATTGTTCTCACACAATTCCTACTTTACCATATCATTTCTACATTTTATATTGAGAAATATAAGCCATAGAAACTAGAAAACAAGCAAACTATGCAATGAAAACAGAATCTGTCAGAAACAGAACAGTCTGTAATGATCTGAACAACAACCATACTTCTGATACTCCAAAAATTATGAAATAAATTTGTGGACGTGAGGAATTTGTCTATTAATCTTCTGCAAAAAGAATCAACTCCAAAGCACTCCTCTGTAAAAAATGACAGCTAATCTCGTGAGCACAAAGTTTCTGTCTTTTACAGCAAGATCACATTAACTTTCACCCAAGTCTTTCCAAAGGTCTTACTTGGCACTTTATTGAAACAAAAGCTATAAAACATGATTAATACAGTAGCTTAATCATGTAAACACACAAAAACAGTAAATGGTAAATATTGGGTTGTCTCCCAACAAGCGATTTTCTTTAATGCCTTTTAGCTAGGCATGATGATTTCAATGATGCTCACAAAAAAGATAAGAATTGAAACATAAAGAGAGCATCATGAAGAATATGACTATCACATTTAAATCTAACCCACTTCCTATGCCTAGGGATTTTGTGAGCACACAATTTATAGGAACAAGAATCAACTAGCATAGGAAGGCAAAACAAGTATAACTTCAAAACTTTAAGCACATAGAGAGGAAACTTGGTATTATTGCTACTCCTACAAGCATATATTCCTCCCTCATAATAATTTTCAGTAGCATCATGAATGAATTCAACAATATACCCATCACATAAAGCATTCTTTTCATGATCTACAAGCATAGAAATTTTTTTACTCTCCACATAAGCAAAATTCTTCTCATTCGGAATAGTGGGATCACTAATTCCTAAAGTTGACACTTTTCCAAACCCGCTTTAGATGATAGTATTATTCATAGTCCAAAAGATATAAGTGAATTACATGAAGTATTCTATAAATCAATGAAGGTATATATCATGCTAGCATGGTTCTTAAAGGAAAAACAAAAACACAAAGGACACAAATCATGTGAACAAAATAAAAACCGAGGTATACCGATATTTGTTGAAGAAGAGAGATGGGATGCCAAACGGGGCATCCCCAAGCTTAGATGCTTGAGTATCCTTTGAAATATTTACTTGGGGTGCCTTGAGCATCCCCAAGCTTGAACTCTTTCCTCTCTTTATTCTTCTCATATTGATAGCTCCTCGATCTTCGAACACTTCATCCACACAAAACTTTAACAAAAACTTTGTGAGATCCGTTAGTGTAATAAAGCAAACTACCACTTTAAGGTACTGTAATGAACTCATTCTTTATTTATATTGGTGTTAAACCTACTGTATTCCAACTTCTCTATGGTTCATACCCCCCGATACTAGCCATAGATTCATCAAAATAAGCAAACAACACGCGAAAAACAGAATCTGTCAAAAACAGGACAGTCTGTAGTAATCTGGAAGTTTAGTAAACTTATGTAACTCGAAAAATTATGAAATAAATTTGAAAATTTGAAAAATTTGTACAGAAGTAATGTGCAAAAAGTTTCACACCCATTTTACCTTCCAGTAAAAAATATAAAATCACGCGCTACAGCCAAAGTTTCTGTTTTTGTTCTGCACATAGTAAACAAGCAATCTAATCATCCTAAAACCAAAGCTTGGCACATTATTTTTATAATACAATGGATATACACAAAGGGATAATTATTTACAGAGAAACTTCCATGAAAAATTCTACGTTGTTTCTGTGAGCATGAACACAAGTGCTCAAGGTCGACCCTCACTTCTTCAATGCATAACTTTCCAATCACTTCTCTTTTTGAAAAACTTTTTAGGCATGAGAGGCAAGTAATTTTTTTTGTATTTTCATTCTTTAAAAAAAAATATGTTTCACCCACAACTAAACAGGACAAAAAGGAAAAACAAAATCTACTTAGTGAAGAAAGCAAACAAGCACACACGAGAATATCAACCCCACGCTATTGCCCCCCGGCAACGGCGCCAGAAAAGAGCTTGATAATACCCAAGTGCAGGGAATCATTGTAGCAATTTCCAAAGGTGGAAGTGATAAGTATGGAGTGTCGAACCCACAAGGAGCTAAAGGTAAGATCAATATTCTCTCAAGTCCTATCTGCCACTGATACGACTCTACGTACACCGAACGTTTGCTTCCAACTAGAAACGGGAAATAAAACTACGTTGTGGGTATGAAGAGGATAACTTTGCATGATATCGGAGAGCTAAAAAATAAAAGTAGGTGCTGTTATCATAAGGTTAGAATATATTACTAAATATTATAAATAGCGAGTGTGGATTAATGATGGGTCGGTGTGCGGAATTATCCTAGGCAATTGTTAACAAGATCGGTAATCACTATTGCAATTTCATATGAGGGAGAGGCGTAAGCTAACATACTTTCTCTTCTTGGATCATATGCACTTATGGTTGGAACTCTAGCAAGCATCCGCAACTACTAAAGATCATTAAGGTAAAACCCAACCATAGCATTAAAGCATCAAGTCCTCTTTATTCCCATACGCCATGACCCACTTATCCGTGTTTGTGTTTCAGTCACTCACGCAACACAGACAATAAGCAAACCGTGAACATATTGCAACACCCTACAACGGAAATCCCTCACGCTTGCGCGACACGGAGGGCACAATAGGACAGCACCAAAATAAAACATACAACTCATACCAACCTAGATCATCAATCAACCCAAAGACAAAGGATATATACTCAAAACGTCATAGGATGGCAACACATCATTGGATTATAATATGTGGCATAAAGCACCATGTTCAAGTAGGGATTACAGCGGGGTGCGGGAGAGTGGACCGCGTAAAAGAGATGAGGATGGTGATGATGATGGTGATGTTCATGAAGACGATCACCGCGGTGATGATTCCCCTCCCGATGGCACTTCGGCGCCACCGAGAGAGAGGAGGAGAGGTTCTCCCCCTTGTGCTTCCTCCTCCATGGCCTCTCCCCTGGTTGGGGAGAGGTTAACCCTTTGGGCCTTGGCCTTCATGGCTATGATGGCCCCTCCGAGATCCTTCCCCATGACCTTCGGTGACGATGGCCCCCTTCGGCAGGGTGCTAGAGAGGGCCTAGATTGATTTCTCGTTTCTACAGAGGCTTGCGGTGGCGGAACTTCCGATCTAGGTTATTTCCCGAAGGTTTTTGTATTTATAGGAGAGGTTGGCGTTGATTTCACGTCAGGGGGGCTCTCGAGGAGTCGACGGGGCACAGGGGCGCGCCCAGGGGGGTGGGCGCGCCCCCCACCCTCGTGGGCCCCCCGGGACTCCCCTCTGGTAGCTTTTTGTTCCAGTATTTTTCATATTTTCCAGAAAAATCGCATTCCGAGAACTTTTATTTCTGCACAAAAACAACACCACGGTAGTTCTGCTGAAAACAGCGTCAGTCCGGGTTAGTTCTAATCAAATCATACCAAAATCATATACAACTATTATAAACATGGCATGAATACTTCGTAAATTATAGATACGTTGGAGACATGGGCGCGCCCCCCACCCTAGGGACTCCCCTCCGGTAGCTTTTTGTTCCAGTATTTTTTCATATTTTCCAGAAAAATTCTCCGTTGATTTTCACCGCATTCCGAGAACTTTTACTTCTGCACAAAAACAACACGACGTTAGTTCTGCTGAAAACAGCGTCAGTCCAGGTTAGTTCTAATCAAATCATACCAAAATCATATAAAACTATTGTAAACATGGCATGAATACTTCATAAATTATAGATACGTTGGAGACGTATCATACACCACATTACATAAACTGATAGGCCTGAACTCCGTCATCATCTTTGGATTATCCACCTTAGGAATGAGGACAATGGTAGTTGAATTCACTCCCTCCGGCATTACACCCGTGGCGAAGAACTCACTTACTGCCGCGATGATATCCTCTTTGAGAATGCTCCAATGGCGCTGAAAGAATCTGGCCGGGAGGCCGTCCGGTCCTGGCGCCTTGAGGGGGCCAATCTGGAATAAAGCATCACTGATCTCCTTTTCAGAAAACGGGGCACAAAGCTTGTCATTCACCTCGGCAGGGATCACCTCCTCAAACAGCGACACTACAGTCTCAGGTTGGAGGGTTTGGTCAGCCTCAAAAAGATTTCGAAAATATGCGAGCGCCGTACCTGACATGACATGATGATCTGTTTGGTAGTTGCCATCAGTATCAATCAGCCCTTTGATCTTGTTCTTGCGCGCTCTCCACACAGTCTTACGATGGAAGAACTTTGTGTTGCGGTCACCATGTTTTAGCCATTCCACTCGCGAACGTAGGAGCCACATCATTTCGTCCTTATAAAGCAGTTCATTCATATGGTCAGACTCCCTTCGTATCTCGTTCTGGTCTGCATTCATGTTAGTGAGCTCCTCTAGTCTCGTTCTGGACTTCTCAATTTCCTTCGTGATATTTCCCACCTTCTTGTTACTCCATTTGTGTAGCACTAGCAGTGTCGACCGGAGTGCCGAGCTAATGTTGCCCAGATTACCCTTTGCACCAGCTGCTCTCCATGCCTCCGCCACTATCTCTGCCAGCTCCGGTTCCCTTTCCCACATGACTTCATACCTATGTGTTTTTCCGGTGCGCGCCCGTTTTACAGAGTATATTTTAGACATGATTATGCTATAACTTTGTAACCGTAACTCGGATTAAAATACTATATGTGTCATTTGGCCAAAAAATGCATATTTTCCAACCATGCTATTAATTGTCCATGTTAACCACTTTAAAATTATCTTTAGGGCATAACCTTATAATTAACTTAATTCTAAATATACTAAACCTAGCTAGGTTTGATTTACCTGTTTTTTTTTACTTTTTTCTAACAGTGAAAAGCGGGCCAATCGAAGGCCACCACGATAATTACCGGGGGATCTGGCTGGGTACGTTTAGTTGTGGATTCAACGATTTTTGATGAGATTGGAACATTCCTTCTGCTGTCTTGTCGGTTTGTGCATCGGCCATCGGGTGCATGCATCTGGTTGATTTGGTTACGTCTCTTTTGGGTGTTGCATCTGGTGGCCCCGACCTCTATGAGTTGTGACGCGTTAGTTTGTATGTGGCCAACCTCCTGTGCACGTGTCCTCGGCTGGAAGGTCTCACGCATTCTTGTTCAATGAGTCGATGAATTTAATAGGTGATGTGAAGATATGTGTCGCTAAATCGACTATGTTGTATTCTCTAGAAACCACCCGTCAAATCAGTGTGTTCCTATAAAGGTTCAGCCCTCAGCAGCTGCCCGGCTCTACTACTCCCAGCGTACACGCACGACTAGCAGCGCCTCTCGAAGCACTGGAAGGCCTTCCCCGCCGCACTGCTGGCTGGCAGCCCCGCCGCGCCACTAGCCTTGTGCCTCGTTGCACACTGGACAACAGCTTCGAGAGGCCCCGCCGCCTTGCTAGGCTAGCCACTCGCCGCTGCATTGCTGGCCGGTGGCCCCGACGCACCGCTCGCCTTGCGTATGGCTGCACGCTGGACGACAGCTTCGACCTTCGGAATGCCCTGCTCCCTGCCCCCACGACGCCTGCAATCCTGGATTCTACCTCTCCAGGCGACGACGGGAAGGCGCGCCTGCAATATCACTAGTACTCCTATTGCTCCATCCGTCACTAGCGCGGAGTCTTATGATTTTAAACCTGCTTTGCTAAATCTTGTTGTGAAAGAATAATTTTTTGGAACTCCGAATGAAGATGTTGCATCACATCTTAATACCTTCGTTGAATTATGTGATATACAATAAAATTAAAGATACGGATAATGATATTGTTAAACTAAAATTATTTCCTTTCTTTCTTAGAGATCGAACTAAAGCATAAAATAATATTAATTCATGGGCTAAGTGTAAGGATACTTTTATTGCTAAGTATTTTCCTCCTGCTAGAATAATATCTTTGAGGAACCAAATTATGAATTTTGAACACCATGATCAAGAACATGTTGCACAATCACGGGATAGAATGCAATTGATGCTTAAAAGTTGTCCCACACATGGATTGAAACTTTAGATGATAGTGCAAAAAAATTATGCTGGACTAAACTTTGTTTCAAGAAACCTTCTAGATTCAGCTGCAGGTGGAACATTCATGGGGATAACACTTGGAGAAGCCACAAAGCTTCTTGATAACACGACAACAAATTATGCCCAATGACACACCAAGCGCGCTCCTACCAGGACTGAAGACGAGTCAACTTTAGTTATAAGGTGTCTCAATTGTTCGGAGGGCTGATCTTGTTGCTAATAATGGTAAAAGTGGGTTTGAAGAGGTAAAAACTTTAGATAATGATACTTCCATTATATTGGATTTTCAGGATTTTACTTAATAGTTGTTCCTACTATAAGTATTCCTTGCTTCAATCCATGATTAATTCACCTAATGGTTACGAACAAAACAATATTTTTTGTTGAATCAGCTGGCGCACCCAAAAGAAAGGAAGAAGTGGGCAGAAGGGAATAGTAAGAAGCGGGGCAATGGCGGTGAGAAACCCCCCAACGCAAGCGGAGCGGGGCCAGACGAACGGATGATGGGTGTAGATGAGCGGCAGCAGGAAAATCTCCTCACCCATGGGACCCGTAAGGCAGTCTCTGCTTCGCTGAAGCAACCGCCCCCTCCAAACAGACCTGAAAACAACGATCGGTCACCCCAGGCATCACCCACCCACCATGGGTACCACGAAGCCCATCGACTGGCCCACACGCCATACAAACACTACGCAAGCAAGCACACCAAAGAGCAACCCTTGCAAAAGCCTGGAAAGGCTCCACACGCCAGTGAGAGCGACACTCCTGATGGCCTCAATGCTAGCCAATGGTGCCACACATAAACTTGACGGTGATATATGAACTTCTTTTTCCTGTTTGAAAGACCAATTAGCTACAACCAAGACCTGTTTAAACCGTAGAAAATAAAAGAACAATATCAACTAGTGTTTAGAACAAAAATATGTGATCGAAAGTAGGTCTACAGGGGGTGATTAGACTACTTGACCAAATAAAAATCTAACCTTTTCCTAATTTTAGTCGTGGGCAGATTTTAGCAACTAGCACAAGTCAAGCAATCAACCTACACATGCAATTCTAAGAGTGTGGCAGTGGAAAGTATAACATTGCATATGAAGGTAAAGGGAAGGGTGTGGAGAGTGCAAACGAAATGAAGACACGGAGATTTTTGGCGTGGTTCCTCAAGGAAATATGCCCTAGAGGCAATAATAAAGTTGTTATTTATATTTCCTTATATCATGATAAATGTTTATTATTCATGCTAGAATTGTATTAACCGAAAACTTAATACATGTGTGAATACATAGACAAACAGAGTGTCCCTGGTATGCCTATACTTGACTAGCTCGTTAATCAAAGATGGTTAAGTTTCCTGACCATAGACATGTGCTGTCATTTTATGAACGGGATCACATCATTAGAGAATGATGTGATGGACAAGACCCATCCGTTAGCTTAGCATAATGATCGTTTAGTTTTATTGCTATTGCTTTCTTCATGACTTATACATATTCCTCTGACTATGAGATTATGCAACTCTCGAATGCCGGAGGAACACTTTGTGTGCTATCAAACATCACAACGTAACTGGGTGATTATAAAGATGCTCTACAGGTGTCTCCAAAGGTGTTTGATTGAGTTGGCATAGATCAAGATTAGGATTTGTCACTCCGTGTATTGGAGAGGTATCTCTGGGCCCTCTCGGTAATGCACATCACTATAAGCCTTGCAAGCAATGTGACTAATGAGTTAGTTGCGGGATGATTCATTACAGAACGAGTAAAGAGACTTGCCGGTAACGAGATTGAACTAGGTATGATGATACCGACGATTGAATCTCGGGCAAGTAACATACCGATGACAAAGGGAATGACGTATGTTGTTATGCGGTTTGACCGGTAAAGATCTTCATAGAATATGTAGGAACCAATATGAGCATCCACTTCCGCTATTGGTTATTGACCGGAGATGTATCTCGGTCATGTCTACATAGTTCTCGAACCCATAGGGTCAGCATGCTTAACGTTCGATGACGATTTGTATTATGAGTTATGTGATTTGATGACCGAAGTTTGTTCGGAGTCCCGGATGAGATCACGGACATGACGAGGAGTCTCAAAATGGTCGAGAGGTAAAGATTGATATATTGGACGAAGGTATTCAGACACCAGAATGGTTTCAGAGAGGTTCAGATATTTTTCGGGGTACCGAGGGGTTACTGGAACCACCCGGGGAAGTATTGGGCCTTCATGGGCCTTAGTGGAAAAGAGAGGAGGGCCGCAAGGGGTGCCCCCCTATGGCAAGTCCGAATTGGACTAGGGAGGGGGCGGCGCCCCCCTCTTTCCTTCTACCTCTCCTCCTCCTTCCCTCTCTCTCCTCTAGGAAAAAGGAAGGGGAGTCCAACTAGGATTCGAGTCCAACTAGGATTGGGAATCCTAGTTGGACTCCTCCTATGGCGCGCCCCTTGAGGGAGTCCTGGATTAGGGGGTCCCCGGGCGTCCGAGCTATGTGACATGGGCTGGACTATGGGCCGTGAAGATACAAGACATGAGACCTTCCCCCGTGTCCGGATGGGACTCTCCTTTGCGTGGATGGCAAGCTTGGCGTTCGGATATGTAGTTTCCTTTCTCTATAAACCGACTCGGTACAAGCCTAGGCTCCTCAGGTGTCTATATAAACCGGAGGGTTTGGTCCGTAGAGGCTAACACAAATCATACAGGCTAGACATCTAGGGTTTAGCCATTACGATCTCGAAGTAGATCAACTCTTGTAACCCCTATACTCATCAAGCAGGAAGTAGGGTATTACCTCCATTAAGAGGGCCCGAACCTGGGTAAACATCATGTCCCCTGCCTCTTGTTACCTTCGATCCTCGGACGCACAGTTCGGGACCCCCTACCCGAGATCAGCCGGTTTTGACATCGACATTGGTGCTTTCATTGAGAGTTCCACTGTGCCGTCGACAGAAGGTTCGATGGCTCAATCGATCATCCACAACGATGCTGTTTCAGGGGAGACTTTCCTCCCCGGTCAAACTTTCATCTTCGACAGCTTCTCGCTGCGTGCCAACTCGATTGGCCACCTCGAACAGATCGACAGCTACGCCCCTGGTCATCAGATCAATTTCGGAAATCTAAACTATGTCGCTGATATCCGAGGAGACTTGATCTTCGAAGGGTTCGAGGCCCCGACCACCGCTCTGGCCCTAGATCCGGAGCAAACTACCAGGTCCGAAGATGAGAGTCTAGAGCCCGCTGGACTCTCTGCAATTACGGAGCTCGCAACCGGAGATCTGGAGGGGACTGTGTTACCGGCAAGCACGGAGTCAAGCCAGGTTCCCCCTGTCATCGGAAAGCCGGACTCGCCCCTGGAAACCAGCTCCGAATCCTCGAGGTCCACATTACGTAAGCTTGGCCAGGAGACTCCTGCCCGGCCTAGCTCCACGGACTCTCGTTTCCCCGTCCAAACCTCTCTCTTAAACGAGGCTCTGGACTTAATGCGATCCCTCGCCATTACAGAGGTATCACTTCCGAACTACGCACGGCCCGGACTAGGGGCTGAGAGCGGGGAATTTTACGTCCCACCCACCACCCACTTCATAGCCACTATCGAGGACTTAACCGACATGCTGGATTACGCCTCCGAAGACATCGACATCATGCACGACGATGTCGGAGACGAACAAGGCCAAGACCCGCCGTTTACCGGACGTTGGACGGCCACCTCTACGTATGACGTGTATATAGTGGACACACCCAAAGAAGATCACGGCGACGACAGGAAGGATCCGGTCGAGGACGAACCTGTTGAGGCACCACCAAAGCGTCGACGTCAGCGGTGCCGTTCAAAATCGTGTCGTGAAAAAGACAGTAATACCGGCACCGGAGACAATAACAGTCCAGAGAATGCCGAAGAACCCGAAGCCCCCGTCGAACCAACATCCGAACATGATGATTGGTGATGAGGACATGACTACCTTGGATACGACCAAAAATATTGCATACATGCATATTTATCAGGTGATTTCTAGTGCAAACTATTCAATAATCTATTTATGTTATCTAGAACAAAAATACTTCACACACTTTTGTGTTTTGTCTAATTGCAGGTGTATAGGACATTTGTACAATCCACATATGAAGATAAGGGAAAAGGAGAAGTTTAGGTTCTGTTCAAAAAGTCCTCTCACGTCACTTTTGGGCCAAGAGAAGATAGAGTCCAAGTCTCTCACGTTGTGGATTCAGATTCGGACTGCACAGACATACCTGACTCAAAACGCCAACAACCTTTTCATACAGACTCCCAATTGGGTGATTCTTTTTTTGTTGGAAAGTAGATTTCGTGCTCTTTCCAACCCAATTGGATTCACCTTCAAATTCGTCCGAAGCGTTGAGATATCGACGAAACAATCTGACGCTGCAGCAGAATCCGAGTCAAACAACAAGTCCGAAGGTGTTGCATCACCTCCACTTGGTCCCATGAGCCTTGTACGACCTAGGGTTAGTTTTAGGCTGCCTTGGGACGTCCTTCCACCTCCTTGGCCGCCACCCCTTGCTCCTATATAAGTAGATCCATCTAGTAGCTTTTTCCCTGGGATTTGTTTAGTTAAAAGTTAGCCATTGCAACTTCGTGTACTTCGTTTGTGTCCAACGACCAGACCAAGACCACTTCCGGATCCCCACCATTATCAATACTTCATCCATATTCGCAATATTCAGATTGCTTTGTCATATTCTTGCTTGTTCTTCGATTGCTTGCAGGAATAGACCTTCGTGGTCAGGTTGATCATGCTTCCGGCTGGTCAATAACCTCTCGGAGTTGGTTTAGCGATTGCTAAGGCGCAACGTCGTGCACGTTTGTAGTCGGATCATCAAAGTCGTCTCCACCAAATCGATAGTTATCATCTCATCGAAAGATCGGGACACCTCGTCACTATCAATTGGGAGGAGGGGCAAGTTAACCCTGACGATCCGGTCGGGAACAAGGACTCGGAGGATAGCAACTATCTACCACCCTCCAAGGATGATGTGAGCCTCGGCGACGAAGACTTCATCGTGCCAGAGGAACCACTTGAGCAGGAGCGCTTTAAGCACCAGCTAATCGCTACGGCGAGAGGCCTAAAAAAGAAGCAACAATAGCTCCAAGCCGAACATGATACACTCAACGACAGATGGACCCAGGTCCTAGCCGCTGAAGAGTATGGTCTCCAACGCCCAATGCTACCTCTTAAGCACTGCGTTGGTTTTCCCTTGAAGATGAAAGGGTGATGCAGCAAAGTTGCGTAAGTATTTCCCTCAGTTTTTGAGAACCAAGGTATCAATCCAGTAGGAGGCCACACGCAAGTCCCTCGTACCTACACAAACAAATAAGAACCTTGCAACCAACGCGATAAAGGGGTTGTCAAGACCTTCACGGCCACTTGCAAAAGTGAGATATGATAGAGATGATAAGATAATATTTTTGGTATTTTTATGATAAAGCCTAAAAGTAAAGAAAGCAAAATAAATGGTAATAGAAATAGCGGGAGATTAATATGATGGAAGATAGACCCGGGGGCCATAGGTTTCACTAGTGGCTTCTCTCAAGATAGCATAGTATTACCGTGGGTGAACAAATTACTGTCGAGCAATTGATAGAATTGAGCATAGTTATGAGAATATCTAGGCATGATCATGTATATAGAATCATGTCCGTGACAAGTAGACCGACTCCTGCCTGCATCTACTACTATTACTCCACACATCGACCGCTATCCAGCATGCATCTAGAGTATTAAGTTCATAAGAACGGAGTAACGCATTAAGCAAGATGACATGATGTAGAGGGATAAACTCAAGCAATATGATATAAACCCCATCTTTTTATCCTCGATGGCAACAATACAATACGTGTCGTTTCCCCTACTGTCACTGGGATCGAGCACCACAAGATTGAACCCAAAGCTAAGCACTTCTCCCATTGCAAGAAAGATCAATCTAGTAGGCCAAACCAAACTGATAATTCGAAGAGACTTGCAAAGATAACCAATCATACATAAAAGAATTCAGAGGAGATTCAAATATTGTTCATAGATAATCTTGATCATAAACCCACAATTCATCGGATCTCGACAAACACACTGCAAAAGAAGATTACATAGAATAGATCTCTAAGAAGATCAAGGAGAACTTTGTATTGAGATCCAAAGAGAGAGAGAAGAAGCCATCTAGCTAATAACTATGGACCGAAGGTCTGAGGTAAACTACTCACACATCATCGGAGAGGCTATGGTGTTGATGTAGAAGCCCTCCGTGATCAATGCCCCCTTCGGCGGAGCACCGGAAAAGGCCCCAAGTTGGGATCTCACGGGTACAGAAGGTTGCGGCGGTGGAAATAGGGTTTCGTGGTGCTCCTCGATGTTTTCAGGGTACGTAGGCATATATAGGAGGAAGAAGTAGGTCGGTGGAGCTACAAGGGGCCCACAAGGGTGGAGGGCGCGCCCAAGGGGGGTAGGCGCCCCCCTGCCTCGTGGCCTCCTCGTTGATTTCTTGACGTCCACTCCAAGTCCTCTGGATCACGTTTGTTCCAAAAATCACGTTCCCGAAGGTTTCATTATGTTTGGACTTGGTTTGATATTCCTTTTCTGCGAAACACTGAAATAGGCAAAAAAACAGCAATTTGGGTTGGGCCTCCGGTTAATAGGTTAGTCCCAAAAATAATATTAAAGTGTATGATAAAGCCCATTAAACATCCAAAACAGATAATATAATAGCATGGAACAATAAAAAATTATAGATACGTTGGAGACGTATCAAGCATCCCCAAGCTTAATTCCTGCTCGTCCTCGAGTAGGTAAATGATAAAAACAGAATTTTTGATGTGGAATGCTACCTAGCATATTTCTCAATGTAACTTTCTTTATTGTGGCATGAATGTTCAGATCCGAAAGATTCAAGATAAAAGTTTAATATTGACATAAAAATAATAATACTTCAAGCATACTAACTAAGCAATTATGTCTTCTCAAAATAACATGGCTAAAGTAAGTTCATCCCT
Source organism: Triticum aestivum (assembly GCF_018294505.1). Lineage (NCBI taxonomy): Eukaryota > Viridiplantae > Streptophyta > Magnoliopsida > Poales > Poaceae > Triticum > Triticum aestivum. Next base: position 467,994,552 of record NC_057808.1, read on the forward strand.
ACAAAATCATATAGTTTGGTTATGTCCATCTTCGTCACACAAAATATTCAAATCATGCACAACCTCGGTTTCAGCCAAGCAATTGTTTCATACTTAAGAATTTTCAAACTTTTTCAACCTTCACGCAATACATGAGCGTGAGCCATGGACATAGCACTATGGGTGGAATAGAATATGATGATGGGGGTTGTGTGGAGAAGACAAAAAAGGAGAAAGTCTCACGTTGACGAGGCTAATCAACAGACTGTGGAGATGCCCATCAATTGATGTCAACGCAAGGAGTAGGGATTGCCATGCAACAGATGCACTAGAGCTATAAATGTATGAAAGCTCAACAAATGAAACTAAGTGGGTGTGCATCCAACTTTCTTGCTCACGAAGACCTAGGGCATTTGAGGAAGCCCATTGTTGGAATATACAAGCCAAGTACTATAATGAAAAATTCCCACTAGTATATGAAAGTGACAAAACAAGAGACTCTCTATCATAAAGATCATGGTGCTACTTTGAAGCACAAGTGTGGAAAAAAGGATAGTAGCATTGCCCCCTTTTTATTTCCTTTTTCTTTTTTTGGGCCCCTTTTTTTTTATTTGGCCTTTCTCTTTTTTAGGGACAATGCTCTATGAATGATGACCATCACACTTCTATTTATTTACAACTCAATGATTACAACTCGATACTAGAACAAAATATGACTCTAAATGAATGCCTCCGGCGGTGTACCGGGATGGGCAATGAATCAAGAGTGACATGTATGAAATAATATGCATGGTGGCTTTGTCACAAATACGATGTCAACTACATGATCATGCATGGCAATATGACAATGATGAAGCGTGTCATAATAAACGGAATGGTGGAAAGTTGCATGACAATATATCTCGGAATGGCTATGGAAATGCCATGATAGGTCGGTATGCTGGCTGTTTTGAGGAAGATATAAGGGGGTTTATGTGTGATACATCATATCATATCACGGAGTTTGGATGCACCGGCGAAATTTGCACCAACTCTCAAGGTGAGAAAGGGCAATGCACGGCACCAAAGAGGCTAGCAATGATGGAAGGGTGAGAGTGCGTATAATCCATGGACTCAACATTAGTCATAAAGAACTCATATACTTATTGCAAAAATCTACAAGTCATCAAAACCAAGCACCACGCATGCTCCTAGGGGGGAGGTTGGTAGGAGTTAACCATCGCGCGCCCCCGACCTCCACATAAAGGATGACATTCAAAGAACACCTCATGTTTCAAATATGTTACACAACGGTACCATACGTGCATGCTACGGGACTTGCAAACTTCAACACAAGTATTTCTCAATTTCACAATTACTCAACTAGCACAACTTTAATATCACTATCTCCATATCTCAAAACAATCATCAAGTATCAAACTTCTCATAGTATTCAATGCACTTTGTATGATAGTTTTTATTATACCTATCTTGGATGCCTATTACTTTAGGACTAATTTCAACCAAAGAAAAATACCATGCTGTTCTAAAAGACTCTCAAAATAATATAAGTGAAGCATGAGAGATCAATAATTTCTATAAAATAAAACCACCACCGTCCTCTAAAAGATATAAGTGAAGTGCTAGAGCAAAAACTATATAGCTCAAAAGATATAAGTGAAGCACATAGAGTATTCTAATAATTTCCGAATCATGTGTGTCTCTATCGAAAGGTGTGTACAGCAAGGATGATTGTGGTAAACTAAAAAGCAAAGACTCAAATCATACAAGACGCTCCAAGCAAAACACATATCATGTGGTGAATAAAATATAGCTCCAAGTAAAGTTACCGATAGACGAAGACGAAAGAGGGGATGCCTTCCGGGGCATCCCCAAGCTTAGGCTTTTGGTTGTCCTTGAATTTTACCTTGGGGTGCCATGGGCATCCCCAAGCTTAGTCTCTTGCCACTATTTGTTCCATAATCCATCAAATCTTTACCCAAAACTTGAAAACTTCACAACACAAAACTCAACAGAAAATCTCATAAGCTCCGTTAGCGAAATAAAACAAACCACCACTTTAAGGTACTGTAATGAACTCATTATTTATTTATATTGGTGTTAAACCTAATGTATTCCAACTTCTCTATGGTTTATAAGCTCTTTTACTAGCCATAGATTCATCAAAATAAGCAAACAACACACGGAAAACACAATCTGTCAAAAACAGAACAGTCTGTAGTAATCTGTATCAAACGCAAACTTCTGGAACCTAAAAAATTCTACCAAATTACTAAGTCCTAGATAATTTTTTTATTGATCTATTGCAAAAAGAATCAACTGAAAAGCACATTTCTGTGATTTATGAAAACTAATCTCGTGCGCGCAAAGTTTCTGTTTTTTTACAGCAAGATCAAATAACTATCACCGTAGGTTATCCTAACGGTTTTACTTGGCACAAACACTAATTAAAACACAAAAACGAATCTAACCAAAGGCTAGATCAAAAACTTATTACTAAACAGAACCAAAAAGCAAAAAACTAAAATAAAATTGGGTTGCCTCCCAACAAGCGCTATCGTTTAACGCCCTTAGCTAGGCATAAAAACAAGGATAGATCTAGGTATTGCCATCTTTGGTAGGCAAACCATAAGTGCCTCTCATAATGGATTCATAAGGTAATTTAATCTTCTTTCTAGGGAAGTCACTACAAAAAAATACACTTCTGTGATGATACGTGTTTGTCACAGTAGGTCGCGTTTTTTGTCATGCATGTACATCCATGACGATTTTATGACAGAATCAAGATAGTCATACCTGTGCTGTCGTAGAAGTGTTCCATGACATTACCAAAATTATCATCACGGAAGTGTCCACTTCCATGATGATAAATCGCACGTCACAGAAGTGCTTTCGTCAAGGGTGACCGACACGTGGCATCCACCGTAACGGAACGCCGTTAAGCTATCGGGTCGGGTTTTGGATCCGATAACCCGTTAACAGCCCCGACCAATGGGGATTTTCCACGTGTAAAATCATCATTGGCTGGAGGAAACACGTGTCGGCTCACCGTTGGGACAGATGTCATCCGCTCATTGGACCGAAGGCGCCTATGATACGGCGACACGTGGCACGGCCCAACAGAGGCCCATTCCTGTGAAAAGGCCGGCCCGTTTGACTTGGTCAAAAGGTGGCGGGCCGGCCCACGGAAAGCCTGTTAACGGCCTGTTCGCATATAGCCCATTTACAGCCCGCTAACCCAGGGCCCGTTACGCCCTATCCGAATTAGGCCCAGTAGCGTCATCTGGGCCGTCCAATATGATTCAGCCCGTTTTAACTTCCGGCCCATGTGTGGCCCATGACTTCTTTCGGCCCATATGAGGACCTTTGTAACTCTTGGCCCATTAACGGCCCGTGGTGAAACTGGCCCGTAATGAACAGTGTATCACTTTATACCCATTAACGGCCCGTTATTCCATTGGGCCGTTTCCAGCCCAAGTTATCTTTCGGCCTTCTCAGGGCCCATTGATTCTTGGGCTCATTTGCAGCATTCGGTTACATACGGCCCGTTACTGTCATTTTCTGCTTGTGGGCCAAATTCAGCCCGTCGTTACAGTCGGCCGTTGCGGACCGTTAATACGTTGGGCCGTTTTCATGTAAAAAAAACCCGTTGGGCTGTTTTCATAGAGTTATCAAATACGGCCTATTAACGGCCCGTTATGGTCCACGAATAGTACGGCCCATGATTGGCGAAATGATGATACGCCCCGTAGAAGGCCCATGGATCCTACGGCCCGTATGAGGCCCATGGATAGTACGGCCCGTAGAAGGCCCATGGATCGTACGGCCCGTAGAAGGCCCATGGACCCTACGGCCCGTAGAAGGCCCATGGACCCTAAGGCCCGTATAGAAGGCCGATGGATCCTACGGCCGGACGAAGGCCCATGGATCATACGGCCTGCAGGAGGCCCATGGTTACAACAGTCCGTGTGTTGCCATGATTATTTTGGCCTAGTTACCAAAAATAGGCTATTGTGGCCACTAGAAAAAAACAGAAAAAGAACTGCAGTGACTACAAGCAAACAACTAAACAAGACAATAAGGAAATAAATAAGCAAGCAATTAACGCTAGCCTATTACCGCTATTACACATATTACATCCACTGGGCATCAAAGTTCGCCACCAGTGCAAATATAGGGAACAAAGCAGCACATTACATACACTGGCCGTCAAAATTGGCCACCAGTGCAAATAAACGCGGCAGCAAAACAAGAGCATAACTGAAACAACTTCAGAAGAGCTCAAGAAACGTTATCCTGGGTATCCACCATGCTGGCAATAAGCTTAGCAAGCTGATTAGCTTTGTCCTGTTTGGCGCTAAAATCCTCCAACGCTTGCTGTTGCACCAGAAAGTATGCATCTGAATGCTCCAGGGACTTCCGCAGTCCTTCCGCTTCTTGTCGCAGCACAGCTGATCGATGTCTTTCAGCTTGTAGTTGAGACTCAAGAAACCGAACTGATTCAGACAGTGAGTTTGAATAGCTTGTGCAAGCGGTAGTGGCCAGTAACTCGAACACTAAACCAAGACAGGACTTTGGGGTTGTCTCGCTGTCTTCAAGATAGTCTTCCTTAGCTGTTTTATCAGCTTTGTTGGAGACCAACAAGGATGTGTCACTATCCTGAACCTTATCTGCATTACTTCCTTTACCATTGCTTAATAAGGCACTCTTCCCCAATATTCTGTCAGCATTCTAAAAGAAGAAACAAGCAGACACATAACAAGTTTAGCATGTACTAGTATATGAAACTCATTTCGGTGAACCAGTTCATTAGTAAGGTGGACAGGATTAAACTACCAAGTCTTCTATTGCCAAGTACTAGTACATAATAAAAGCATCAAACAAACATATATCTATGTCCTATGGTCACTGCATTGTCTTGCCAAATCAAAATAGAGACACGGTTCAAATCATATCAGTTCAAGACAAAGCAGCAGTGAAAGAATACAAAGCGTGGGAAACTACACGGCACAACAAGATTTCAGATGGGTACCACGGGTCTACATGTACAACAACACTATTGGCTCTGTTGTGATGCTAGTAATGTGCATGATATGAAAGTCAACTGTATACACAATTGAAATTGAAATCAACAGAGCTATTGATAAGAGCAAACCTGTTAAAGAAACATGCGTGAACATACCTGCTGTGCCATTGGAGTTTCGATTGGATCCTTCAATTTAAAAATAAGTTTGTATGAGTAAATACAGTGATACAAGAGCAAAGCAATCATAGTTAAAAAAGGCGCGCCTAAGCGAGCGCTTAAGCGCGCCTAGGCTCTAGGCGTTGGCAAAACGCATTGCGCATAACTACGCATAATCTGTGCATAACTGCGCATAAGCATGCGCTTTGGTCAGTAAAGCGCAAGGCGGTGGCAAAACGCACAATTAACGCCTAGCGCTTTTTTGAACTATGATAGCAATGGAATCTTAAATTAGAACAGTTGTTCTTCAGGTTTAGGCACTTGTTCTACATGAACAGAGTACAGTAAGACGCAAGAATATAATACTTAAAAATAGAAAATGAGCTCATAGACCTTACCACATTCTTGGTTCGGGACCAGTACAGAACAAGGCGTTCCCAGTCATCGTCCAGTAAATGTGTCTCAGGAGAACGTAAGGGAATTTGATGAGTTTCTTTGCCGGTGAAGTACGTTTTCTTCAGGTAATTCCGATACTGCCACCAAGCATTCTTGAAGATAGCAGAGGTATTAGCACAGGTTACCTCATCCTGAGTTTCCAAATCGGTCCTTCTCTATAGAGAAAAATGGGAAAATTTGCTGTATTATAACCATCATGGAGGTAGGATGTATGGGACGAAGCAAAGTAATTGCCATGAATAACATTACTTACACATAACTCCTGGACAAACACCTGCAACTGGCATTTTCCTTCATCTTCAGTATAATATTTCCAAGATGGGAAGATACGCACATACGATTTAACAACATCAAATGCGATAGATGCTAAACTACGACTAGCTGGTTGTGCTTCCTCCACAGGAATAGGCGTACTAACTGGTGGAGTTGGGGTTCGCCGTGATAGTACTGGCCCTTTGGGCACTGGAGCTGCCTTACTAACTGCTCTTGTTTGGGAGCTCTGTGGTGGAGATGGTGCTGTGTCAACAGGAACTGGGTTACTATCGGCTGGGGTTGGGGTTAGATTGGGTGAAGCTGGTTCTCTGTCCATCGCAGTAGGGGTACAATCTGCGAGAGTTTGGGTTATGTGTGGTAGGGCTGGTTCTTGTGCATGTACAACCGGGGTGCTATCTCCACCAAGAGGTAGCACTGTTTTATTTGAAGACCGTGTTTTTAGTCCGCTAGATACTGGCATCACCCGCTCCAATTCAAATGGCTGATAAACAGGAAACATAGTTGAATGTACAGACATTGTATGAGAGACAGATGCAATAGATAGTGTGGAAAAAAGAGGGCATGAAATAGTTGACATGTATATTGTTTAACTAAAACGGATAGCATGACATAATTTCACATATATGATGTCTATCTAAACTGGATAGCATAGCATAACATAATTCAAAGATATGATGAATAACTAAACAGGATCGCATGACATAATTCACCTACATGTTATCTAAGTAATCAGGATCGCATCATTTAATTCACATATGTGATTTATATGCTAAACAGAGGGCATTCGATATGATGTCTGAACTAAGAACATGGTGTTGAATATTGTGTATATGATGTCTAAACTATGCAATGCAAGACACCGTATGCATGATATGAGCAGTATAACCGTGCCAAGTTAGAGCATACACCTCAGTGGGGGAATAGGACTGGTCATCTGTCTCTGAATCCATCTCTGAGGAGCTATCGGGACCCAACAAGAGATCTGCTTCGACAGGTAGCACTGTCTGCTCTGAAGGCCTTGTTTTCACTCCAGATTTTTCCATCTCCCACCCAAATGGCTGATTCACAGGAAGAGTAGTTTAATGTACAAACATTGTCGACAAATGGAAATGTAATGAAGAAAAGGATGGGCAAGATATCATTCAAATATATGATGCCTGGTTAAACAGGATGGCATTGCACATTTCACATATATTATGGCTGGCTAAAAGACATGAGACTGCATAATTCCCATATATGATATAGAAACTAAACAGGTGGCATTACAGAACATGTCTAAACTAAGCAGATGACATATATGATGTCAAAAGTAGGCACTGCAAGGCAACATATGCATGATATGACTAACATCATCATGCCAAGGTAGAGCAAACACCTTGGGGGGTAAATAGGAGTGGTCAGCGGCGTCTGAATCCGCCTCAGAACAGATATCTTCCTCTGGATTACAATCTGGAGAGGGGTGGGGAGGGTTTGCCATTGAACCCACCATGGAGCGATGTCTGCATGACATTGTATTGCCGCGCAAAACTCTTCTCTTTTTCTCTACATGTTCAGCATGACTGTGTACAATATCTGACATGCATACGAAAAAAATATGGTGAGATTATGTAAGGAGAGCATGCAGAAATTTAGAGTGATGGTAACAACCAGTGGATCGACGTTTTTCCGTTGAACCAAAATAGCCCTAATGGATCGACGTGAATGTATAGTAATAAGTGATGCAACAAGTGTACAACCTCTTTGCCGTAGCCGTGTCGACCTCAGCATCATTGGGTTGGTCGCTGAAGCAGTTGAGGCAGAGGTGGCTGTCGGAGGTGTGGAGGAAGATCTGAGGAATCTGTAGACGGCGTCCAGGGCACTGCTCTGTTGTGATGGATCGTTCTGTCGTTGGAGCAGCTCCGGTGAGCCGTAAGACGTCAAGGCTGAAGCAGCACAAGACAGACATCGTCAATCTCAAGTGGGATTCTAATAGCATCTCCAATAGATGATGTAAAATGGATGTAAAATTAACATCACCAAAAACCACCTGACTACAACAGATGAGGTAAAAACTGTTGACTCTGAACTTAACTGTCGAAACTGAAATTTACTGTGGAATCTGAATGCTACTGTCGAAACTGAACGCAATGGTAGCAGAGAGGCACTTGACATGTAGTTTAGGGAGGGCCTGCAGTTCATCTTCAACCTGCACCCCCCTGAGCCGCCAGCCACCACCGGCCGAACCGCCGGCCCCAGCGCCGCCTCGCCGCCCCGAAACAACTCGCCACCGCCGCCCCGGCCAGCCCTCTAGGCCCCCCGCCCCCACCCTGAACCCTAAGATAGATAGTGGGGTACCTCTCCGGCGAGCCCCCGTCCCCGCTGCGGGTGGTTCTTCCTTAACTCCGGCGAGCCCCCCAACCCCTGAAAATCGACTGACCCAAAAGTCGATTCAGTCGACTGAAGTGTGGCTTAATCGGAGCAGAGCAGCAGCACGAGCGAGGGGGAGAGCAGCAGCAGCAGCTGGGCGAGCGAGCGATCGAGCGAGAGCCGGAGCAGCAGCAGCAGCGCGAGCGAGCGAGCGAGAGCCGGAGCAGCAGCAGCAGATCCGGCTGGTATGGACGCCGCCGCCGAAGGGGCCTCGCACTGGGGGAGAGCCGCCGTGGAGATGTCGCCCGCGGCGCCGGCTTCAAGGTAGCCGCTCCATGGGGGTGCGGGATGGAGCACCGTCGGTGCCGGGAGGTCGAGTTAAGGAGAAGGTGCGATGCGATGAGTGTACAACCTCTTTGGTGGCGCCGAGTAGGCCTCGGCTTCGTCCGAGGAGTCGGTGAGGATGTTGCGGTTCCGGTGGAGCAGGTTAAGGCGGCGCTGTGGGGATGGAGCAGCCGCGATAGACGAGGCGATCGTCGGAGCAGCTCCTTGGAGGTGGAGGACGGGGCGGCTGAACCGGCGGGACGGCGAGATGGACGACGGATCCTCATCCGGGGAGGTGGACGAGGGACGTCGAGCTGTTGCGGTGGACGACGTCGTCGGGGAAGAGGCTCCGGCTGGGCAGCGGTGACGTGGCGGACGGAGGAGGGTGGGGTTTCGCGGCTGGAGCGGAGAGGTTATGGCGGCCTGGGATTTCGAATGGCGAAAAGGGGGCGATGGGAGGGGGTGAAGCATGACTTAGGGACGCGCTTGTCCAAAATGTAGGGTGTGTTACAAAAGTACCCCCCACCGATTTGAACTAGCGGCCCTTTCGGCTCAGGGTTAGAAGGGGGATTTCGCGTGTCGGGATTTGGCAGCTGGAGGGAGTTTTCGCGCGCGTTGTAATTTCGGGATAGCAAGGCGCGGGTTGTGAAGGCGCCAGTTTTGGGAGCACGATATCTGAATTTTCGGGATATAACAAGACGCGGGTTGAATTTTAGGGACAAGCCTAACGTGTAGTAATATTGTACTTGTACGTACCAAATCAATTCGCACTTCCCTCAACCAAAAAGAAAACGAAAAAAATAAAACTATTCACACCACACAAAGAGAGAGTCTTGCCCCGTTTTACTATACAAATGCTATTCAAAGCTACTCCCTCCTTCCATCTATATAGGGCCTAATGCGTTTTTCGATGCTAACTTTGACCAAATATTAGAGCAATGATATATGACATGCAACTTACACAAAGCACACCGTTAAATTCGTCTGTGAAAGGTTCTTTCAATGATATAATTTTCACATTGTGCATGTCATGTACTATTAATCTTGTCAATAGTCAAAGGCGGTCTTAAAAATCTCATTACGCCCTATATAGATGGAAGGAGGGAGTATGAATCCATGTTATGTCCGATTAAATTTTTTCGCTTGCTGTATAATGCATGTAACCTACTCATACCAACATTTTAGTGCATTCCAAATGTCTATACTACCGCTGCAATTCGAACTAAATTTGAATTCGTTTCTCTATTTCAATAAGAATCTACAATCATGATTGTTGCCAACTTCAACCATCATAGTTTCCTTGCTATCCGCCAGATATAAATCGGACGGCCTATAATGCAGGATGGCAGGCACACCATCATCAACAACTCCGTTTTTTATAAGAGTAGAGATAAAATATATTAAATGTAGTATAACATGTTCATAACCACACCATGTGTATCACCGTTATATATATTCACACATGCGTCGGTTTGAAACACTATGATAAATTCTTCAAATATCCGAATTCGCTTTTTATAATGAAGTATATATGATCTCTATTCGTCTTTTACACCCACACAACCCTCTTATCTTTGTAGCTAGCGCTAACTTTCTCTTGTGCATGCACACGCCCGCATCCCTCTCACCCTCCCTCAGCATTCTCTAGCTCCATCGCGCAAATTCGTCTTTTCACTTTAGGTCGTTCACCCACGGTGTGTGTAGGCCCCCAGCTCCTTCTTTACGGCACACATCGATCGATATGCCTCTCTAGCCAGGTGTGCCTAGCACAAACACAAGCTTCCCCTCTTCTCTTGTCACCGTCCATGCCTCACTCCCACCACTCTTTTCATCGTTCTCGTACTCGCACACTCCTCCCCCCTCGATATAGTATGCCTCTCGTACCACCTCCTACATGCATCCCTCTCTCTCTATCCTTCTCCTCGTGCCTCATTTGCTTCTAACACACACATGCATGTATACCGATCGATCTCCCAACATATACCTAGATCGACTTTAACTACCCCCCATCGATCGACGTACCTCACAAGTTATGTCTCTCCTTTCTCTAACAAAGGGCGATTGATCTTCCTATGTAGTTACGTCTGCTTACCACAGCCACATCGTCCCCCCTCATCATTCGTGCATGCCTCCTGACCCGTCTCTCACACGCACGTGCACAGACAACAAGCAGCCATCTCCTCTCTTATTGATATTGCGGGCGTGCCCTCCGTTTGTCTAGCAAGCCTATCCCACCATTTGTTAGAAGCAACTCCACTACCACCCCCTCCAACACTCTAGCTCTGTCTCTCTCCCAACCTTATTCCTCTCCTGCACATATGCATGGATGCCGATCGATCTCCCTTAATACATGAGGCAGATCGATCTCCTTAATACATGAGGTAGGCCTCTCTCCTCCTCCACACATATACCAGCCATTGTACCTCTATAGTTAATTGGGCCTCCCTCTTCCCCCACCACACACCGATAGTCGAGCGCTGCAGGTAGGTATCCATGCCACAGAGACAAACTGCACATGTCCCATCTCACGTTCCAGTAGGCCAGCCACTCTATATCTTTGACGTGGGCACACACAAATTCGATGGCACTCTTTATCGATCGCGCGCACACACACACACACATCATCCCTCTCTTCGATTCTATGGACACCTCAAGCCGATGATACCTCCACTCTCTTCTCGTGGATCGCCCCCTCTATATATATGTTATATCCAGGACTCTATTTCACACACATTGCATATGTTACATTTTTTGATTGACCCCCCCCCCCAAAAAACTCTCAAGAACCCACACACTATATCTCTCTAGGTTTGTATCTCTCTCACATGACCCCACGTAGGTGGTGCACGTATACAAGAAGAGAATAGGTGCACCGTGCACGTACTCACGCTTCGTGCCCAGCCACACCCGCGCGGGTACACGGTGGAGCTCATTTCTTTACGAAATGGCAGCCCACGTGCTAATTTGAACGCCTGTAGCGGTTGTTTACCTAGGGAGGTCGTGTACCACGCGTGCACAAAACAAAGTTCTACTTGACGCGTTGCCCCGTTATTTTTAAATAAAGTTATAGCGCTCAATGGCACGTACACAGAATATAAAACGATTTTTATGGAGAAAAAGGTAGTCCGCTCACTATATACAATGGAGCCTGCCTGCCTGGTGTGTCGCTCTTCAGAGTATCTCACACAAGGCTGCGGTGGCCTCTCTCTCTCTCTCACCGTTGGTCACTGATCCGGCCGCATCCCGTCCGCCGGGGGAAAGGGAGTGCGGTGGCCTCTCTCTCTCTCACCGTTGGTCACTGATCCGGCCGCATCTCGTCCGCCGGGGGAAAGGGAGGAAGTGCATCGTTTCTCCGTTTGACGGCGCCAAGGCAGCACGTCCCGATCTGCGGTACACGCCGTTCTCTCTGACCAAGCTCCGGCGCGGCAGGGCCTACACCACCTGCTCGCATATTCCGCCCGCCGCCGCTCACCTAGTTACATCTCGACGACCTCCAGGTATCCCCTCTGGCCTTGCTCCACTGCCCGTCTTCCCACGTCGCTGCATGTGGATCTTCCATAGTTCTTTGCCCAAAACGAAGCTCGTCCGGCGTACTTTCCATATTGCATTCTCGTCCTCACACCGTTTTAGACAAACACAACCATGTTGTTGCTTCCCTTAGGACAAGGAATATGCTTCTTTTTTGTCGTCACATGTGTCATCAACTGTTATTGGCCAGTAATTGTTTCCTTTCTACTCGTTGCTATTGCGACCTTTTGGTGAACTGCACAAATCACTTTTTTCTTAAGAGTGTTTTGTGCAGTTGTACTAAAATGTCACGCGGGCAACGTCTCTACATTTCAGTGCGACTGCACAAAGGGAGATTGGTTTTGCTCTATCCTCCTCATCCAACTCCGAGCCTAATCTTCTCCAACTAGTTAGTCTTAAGGGAGACTGCAAAGGTGACCGACTTCTATTTGTGTGTTTATTGTTTCATCAGCAGTCCTCTATTATCGTAATCACACTTAATATCTTTGGAACAGGGATGCTCAGCTCTATTTTAGTGGAACTGCACAAAATGATCGGAATGTTGCATGCTCCAGACAGCTACTTTTTTTCCAACATGCCTTGTTGATTTAGACAGAGCCGGGGGGACGTTGCTGCCAATGAAAGCATGGATCAATTTTAATTTAACACCTTCTCACAACTCTGTCTTCAGTTGTGATGTAATTATTAGCTCTGATCTACTAATAATTGACATGCATTAGCAAGGAAGTTAGTTTTTTATTGTTTCCGAAAGAGCATCGATGGCAAGACACGCGAAACAAAAGCTGAAAGCTCACACCATTGTACAATTTCATGTCGCTGGAAAATTATTTGTATAGTATGTCATGTTGGGTAACGTAGCAGAAATTCAAAATTTTCTACACATCACCAAGATCAATCTATGGAGTAATCTAGCAACGAGGGGAAGGGGAGTGCATCTACATACCATTGTAGATCGCGATGCGGAAGCGTTGCAAGAACGCGGATGAAGGAGTCGTACTCGTAGCGATTCAGATCGTGGTTGATTCCGATCTAAGCACCGAAGAACGGTGCCTCCGTGTTCAACACACGTGCAGCCCGGTGACGTCTCCCACGCCTTGATCCAGCAAGGAGAGAGGGAGAGGTTGGGGAAGACTCCATCCAGCAGCAGCACGACGGCGTGGTGGTGATGGAGGAGCATGGCAATCCTGTAGGGCTTCGCCAAGCACAGCGGGAGAGGAGGAGGGAGAGGGGTAGGGCTGCGCCAAAAGATAGGTGTTCTCGTGTGTATGGCAGCCCCAAAACCTCAAGTATATATAGGGGAGGGGGAGGGGCTGCGCCCCCATCTAGGGTTCCCCCCCCCCCAAGGGGTGCGGCCAGCCCTAGATGGGACTTGGGGGGCGGCCAAGGGGGGAAGAGAGGGGGGCGGCCAAGGGGGGAAGAGAGGGGGGCGCCCCCTAGATGGGCCTTAGGCCCATCTGAGCCTAGGGTTTCCCCCTTCCCCCCCTTCCTGCGCCCTGGGCCTCTTGTGGGAGGCGCACCAGCCCACCTAGGGGCTGGTCCCTTCCCACACTTGTCCCACGCAGCCCTCTGGGGCTGGTGGCCCCACCTGGTGGACCCCCGGGACCCTCCCGGTGGTCCCGGTACATTACCGATAGCACCCGAAACTTTTCCGGTGACCAAAACAGGACTTCCCATATATAAATCTTTACCTCCGGACCTCCTCGTGACGTCCGGGATCTCATCCGGGACTCCGAACAACATTCGTTAACCACGTATATCTGTTCCCTATAACCCTAGCGTCATCGAACCTTAAGTGTGTAGACCCTACGGGTTCGGGAACCATGCAGACATGACCGAGACGTTCTCCGGTCAATAACCAACAGCGGGATCTGGATACCCATGTTGGCTCCCACATGTTCCACAATGATCTCATCGGAAGAACCACGATGTCGGGGATTCAATCAATCCCGTATTCAATTCCCTTTGTCTACCGGTATGGTACTTGCCCGAGATTCGATCGTCGGTATCCCGATACCTTGTTCAATCTCGTTGCCGGCAAGTCTCTTTACTCGTTCCGTAACTCACATCATCCCGTGATCAACTCCTTGGTCACATTGTGCACATTATGATGATGTCCTACCGAGTGGGCCCAGAGATACCTCTCCGTTTACACGGAGTGACAAATCCCAGTCTCGATTCGTGCCAACCCAACAGACACTTTCGGAGATACCTATAGTGCACCTTTATAGCCACCCAGTTACGTTGTGACGTTTGGTACACCCAAAGCATTCCTACGATATCCGGGAGTTGCACAATCTCATGGTCTAAGGAAATGATACTTGACATTAGAAAAGCTCTTAGCAAACGAACTACACGATCTTGTGCTAGGCTTAGGATTGGGTCTTGTCCATCACATCATTCTCCTAATGATGTGATCCCGTTATCAACGACATCCAATGTCCATGGTCAGGAAACCGTAACCATCTATTGATCAACGAGCTAGTCAACTAGAGGCTTACTAGGGACATGGTGTTGTCTATGTATCCACACATGTATCTGAGTTTCCTATCAATACAATTCTAGCATGGATAATAAACGATTATCATGAACAAGGAAATATAATAATAACCAATTTATTATTGCCTCTAGGGCATATTTCCAACACGTCAATTATGTAAACAAATGATGGAAGCTTGATAGCATTGCCAGAAGCCTCTTCATCATCCGGGTCCATGTGCCATGCACAAAATTATAATCCTTCGTTCCTAAATATTTGTCTTTTTACAAATTTCAAACGGGCATATTTTAGAGTGTAGATTCACTCATTTTGCTTCGTATGTGTACTCCCTCCGTTCCTAAATATTCTATTCGTCTTTCTACAGATTTCAATAAGTGACTACATACGGAGCAAAATGAGTGAATCTACACTCTAAAATATGTCTATATACATCCGTATGTGCCAGTCCATTTGAAATCTCTAAAAAGACAAATATTTGAGTAGTCACTCGTTGAAATCTCTAGAAAGACAAATACTCCGGAGTATATTTAAGAACCGAGGGGGTAGTGCACAACCGCATGGGAGACTCAGCCCGGTCGTTGCGCCGCATTAATAGTGAGTTATGAGCAGTCAAATCATAAGCCCCACCTTTCCCACTGTAAGTTGCTCTGAAGAAGCAACCATCAATACGCTCTTCTTTGAATCCGCTCATACTACTCCATCCATCACTGTTTATACAGCGCGCTTCAGAAAAAAGAAAAAAAATCTGTGGGACCAAGGCGACTAGCGATCGGCCTGAAAAATAGCATTGGTAGTTATAGCACGGCGTCTATTACTAGAGGGAATAATGCATACACACATGCATGCAGTGCTTTCACCCCGGGTACACACATGCATGCACTTACTCCACTCCGTAGTAGTACAGTACATGGAGAGAAAATTGTGGACTTGATTGCGGTTACCACGGCCTAATTAATTGAGCATTAAACCAAACGCGTCTAAAGTCTCTCTGGTGGTGGAAATGCATTGAGAGAAATGCATCATAATGAAGCGCCCCCTGTAAACTGTGACGGAGGGAGGAGTAGTATGAAGGTGCAAAACCAAGTACGCGTATGGCCAGTCGGTCAACGCACCTCCTCTTGGCATATCACTGACATGTGGGACAGGAGTGTGAGCAAACCGATCTCAATTGACGGCAAAGAGCCAACCCGCCGTTCCTTGAGAGAGACGAGGAGCGAGAACACACAGACGGGCTTGCACGGAGGCCAAGATATATTCGAGCATGGTTGGTTGATCGATATCATTCATTACATGTTGGGCTGCCGTTTTCCGCCCTTCTCCGGAATAAACGTGTACTTCATCAGAGATAAAAAAAATAAGAGTGCAGACGCTCCACCATGCGGTTCTAGTAGTAGTACTACTCGTACTACTGCGCTTGGCTCTTCGCCTCTTCATGAAGTCGAACAATGATGGTACCCTGCATGTTGGGTACTACAGTGTATGCCTCTGACAATCTGACACCGAATGGACTGATGCATGTCCACCGAGGGTAGGTTGCATTAGTCAAAAGGCGTAAGCGAGCTTCACCTTGTCCTGCAAGCTTCTCCTTGTTCTGCAAGTTGACGGGACACACCAAAAAGTAGTGCTAGTCCATGCTCCCTCCTTTCCGGTTAATATGGCTTAATCTTTTTTGCGGGTAAATGAGAGAGCTTTATTCATATATAAGCATTCTTAGGACGATCAGCCAAGACACTGGTCACTAGGAAGCGAGGTACCCCGCAAAAAAAGAAGTAGGAAG
Source organism: Triticum aestivum (assembly GCF_018294505.1). NCBI lineage: Eukaryota > Viridiplantae > Streptophyta > Magnoliopsida > Poales > Poaceae > Triticum > Triticum aestivum. The sequence continues at coordinate 468,010,914 of NC_057808.1, forward strand.
CGAGGTGTTTCATCAAGCCAGCTCTCGGCCACATTCAAAGTGCAGCAAGCACGGTTCGCACGAAGATGCGCCGCAAGGTTTGCTGACCTGTTTACATGCTGAATAACAAAAAAAGAGGAAATATTACCGAGCGCTACTATTTGTAACAGGATATGAGCCAGAATTAAGCGAGAATTGTGGCGAGCGTTCCATGCAATCAACTTCCATTATCACATGCGAGAACCCTCGAAGAGAACCAAATGTGTTGAAGATTGCTTTATCACATTTTAAAATTATAATAAGAGTGCAGACGCTCCTCCATCCGGTTCCAAGTACTAGTATAGTACGTACCTTTATAGACTATAGTAGTAGTACTAGTAAACTTTGCGCTTGGTTGTTCGCCTATTCGGGAAGTCAAACAATAATAGCACTAGTAGTATAGTGTATGCTTCTGGCAATTTGACACCGAATTAACTGTTGCACGTCCATCGCCTAAGCGAGGGAGAGCTTGCATTAGTCAAAAGTTTCTCCTTGTCCTGCGAGCCACCGCGCGCAAGCTTCTCCCGTCCTGCAACCTTCTCCTCGTTCGGCAAGTTGACGGGACACAACAAAGTAATGCTAGTCCATACTGCCTCCTCTCCGGTTGATATGGCTTAATTTCAAACGAGATAAATACACTGTCTGTCACTGTATATTTGTAAAAATACGGTCAGTGGACTTCATAATACGCTCATTGCGCTCAATATATATATTTTCCGGTGTTTATACGGTCACTAGCTCACCCTGACTGCGTATGTGTGTGCATGCACGTGTAGGTTGAGCACTTGAGCGTGACTGTATGTGTTCCGTCGTGTGCTCGGACATGCATGCATTAGGGCGTCGCGCGCGTTTTTGCGTCCATGTGTACGTGTGACTGTTGCATACACATAGGGGGAGTATGTGTAGGGGCCACTAAGGAGCAGTCAAATCACACAGTAAGTTAGTCGGAAGAAGCAACCATCATTTCACTCTTGAATGACACGTACGCAATATAAAATGGTTGATATGGAGAGAAAAAGAAAACCACTATATATACACTAGCAGCAGCCTAAGCTACAAGCCTGCTTGCTTAGGTTGCTCTCTTCACAAGCATAGAACGACGGGCCTGATCCCGCAGCTGGGGGAAGGGAACAATGTTCTGCATAGACGCGGTCGACATCGGCGAGGGAGAAAACCCACAGTCGGTGCGTCCCAATCGGGGGTCACCGCGGTATGGGCCGATGCCGCGTCCCAACCGCCCTTCTAGCTACAACCCGACGTCCCAGGTAGTCCATCTTCCTTTTGGAGCCGGCTTGCTCCACTGCCGTAGCTCCATCTCCATGTCGATCTTTCTCTACTTCTACCGGCTTCTACTTGTGATGAGTTTATGTCTCATGAACTAGTGCCAGTACTATTATTCTAATCACACTTCTTCAATATCTTTGCCATCACGGATGCTCAGGTCGATTTTAGCGAAACTACACAAAAGCATCGTATGATCCGAGGGTGCCAGCCGTCTTTCCTTCGACAGGTTCTACCTGTCCAGGAAATTAAATCATGTTTAGGGTTTAGGGTTTAAGTCGTAGTGACCCCATCAGTAGTTTTTCTTTCGTACACACTCTCACAACTTTTTTCTTTAGTTGTGAAGTAAATATTGGCTATGATCTGTGAATCATTGAGATGCATCAGCATGCGTGTTAGTTTTCCTTTGTATTTGATGGAATGTTGTAACGGGGCAACCTTGGAATAGGAATGAAAATGGAGTGGAAAGTTTTCGTTTTTCCGGAGAAAAAATGGAAACGGAGAGAAACCAACGTTTCGTTTCGTTGGATCACGCCATCGAGCAAAACCAACGTTTAAATCACGTCTGTCGTGTTCGTGTCTCACCCTCCTCCACAGCTCGACCCCACACGGTCGCTCGGCATGCCACTCACCGCAAACCGAGTATACGATAACTTTCCCGCCTGCTTGTCGATGGATCGCGCCATGGAGTACTAGCACTACTGGAATAGATTAACGAGTTGGGGGAGGACAGCTAGCTGTAGCACGGACTCCCAAGAACTTTTTACATGCATGTTGTAGCCGGCTATTGCGACCTTTGAACGCGGAGCAGCCGCGTGCACCCGGAAGCGGCGCGGGCGACGCTCTCTCGGCCGGCGCGCCGCTTCAATGTCGGCGCCAGTGAGAGGTCATGTCCGCTCTGGCCGGGCATGAATGCGACACTAACCGTTTCGGGCGGGAAGCACACGCGGGTGATGAAGAGGGTTCGGGTTGGTCAGGACCGGCCGTGGCAGCGGTCCAGACGTGCGCAAACAAGAGATGTTGTACGTTAATATTGCTGCGTATATAATTAACAACGTAAATAATGTGGCAGTTGGACAAATATGATTGGAGATGGAGATGGAAATGGAATTTTACGTAAACACGGATATGCATGTCTATGTCTATGTGTGTGTGCGTGACGACTCTCGCGACCTGGAAGCGGGGGCGTGTTTTTGATCGAGTTTTCTTTCTTGGTACGTTAGAAAATCAGTTTGTCTAATTCACATCTAGATGTTATTTAAGGATATCACATCTAAGCTCCCACAAGTATATAATGTAGCAACAAGAAACAAAAAAAACTAGGAAAAAAAACAGACCACAAACAGAGTGGACATCAACTTAGATGTGACATAACTATGTCACATCTAGATGTGTCCTAGACAGACCCTTAAAAAATTGTCCGCCAATTTTCGTTTCTTTTTTCCGGAAACGCGCGTATTCTATTTAAAACCACTGCTATGGAGAGATTTTTTTACTCCATTATAGCCTCTTGTTTGATAGAGTTTCTCGCGTCTCGCTCTCTCACCCTCTCCATATATGTTACACGCTGGAGGCTCAGCGTTCATTTGCTAGGGTTTGCTATATTCAGTCTCTCACCCTCTCTTCACCAGATCTAAACAGGACTGCGTTGGCCTCTTGTCTCTCTCTCCCCCCTCACAGCTGGTGAAGGAGGCGTCCGTATCCCGTCGCACCGGGAAGGGGAGGAGGTGCAGCATTCACTCTATCGCCTTCGGCGAGGGAGGCAATCCACTGCCGGCTGCGCTGTTCTCTTTCACCCAGCGCCTGTGCGGGAGGGCCACCGACCCCTTCTTCCTCGCTGCCGTACATAGTGTGGGCAGATCCGGCCTCCCGCCGCACGCCTTGCCACATCCCGACGACCCTAAGGTATAAGTTTATTTGAAACCGTCGTTGCTCTAGCTGCATGTGGATCTTTTTCTATCTGTAGTCGAATCTAGGTCTTGGTTCAAAGAGGAAAGAAGGGTGCGGTGGACTGGAGCAAGAATCTAGGACGTGGTTCAATGAGGAAAGGAGGGGCGGAAAGTAGTATAGACTGGCTATCCAGCCGTTTTGTAGGTCGAAAAGGGAAAAGGGGGGTAACCCAGTACACACATCTGTAAGGAACCGATCTCTTTGTTGAAAAGGGAAAGAAACTGGGGGGTCGGGTAGTTTGTGCAGGACTAGATTTGCTGCCCTCACATAGGAAGAAGGTTCAAAGAGAACAAATATGGGACCAGCGCATATATGCTGCTTGGCTACATACTCGGCATCACCCATTTATACGTGTGGACGCACATGGTGCTGGCATGTCCCATACAGCTATTTTGCTGTTGTTAATCTAAGAATGCCGCCGGAAAATTGAAGCAATGCCACTGTTAAAAGTAAATTACATTTTTTAACGAATGTTGTTTCAAGAGAATGTCTCTGTTAATATGAATCAATGCAACCGTTTTAGAAATGCTACTGTCCTACTTTGTTTTCCATCCAAGATAAGTTAGATGCTTCTTTCTGTCACCGTTTGTTTCATCCTCCTTTATCGGCAAGTAATTGTTTCCTTTTTTGCCTCTGTTAAAATAGGGCTATCGATTCAACTTGTTGCTATTGCGACATTTTGCTTCGCTACTTGAAACACTTATGTTTTAAGAGTGTTTTGTGCAGTTCAACTTGTATGTCACACCGGTGACTTTGCTTAATTTTGGTGGAACTGCACAAAAGGAGATCGAGATTTATTTCCAGTCTTCGTGGCGAGTTGTTTCAAATCTTGGTCTCAACCACATGATATGCAGTGTGCTTTGAGATGTTGTGCTACTTGTTTTGGTACTGTTTTAAATAAATGTTGAATTGAAGCTATTGTATTGCTGTCTTTTCCCATTAAGTAGTGAACAAAAATGGGACCAACCCAGACATGATGCTTGTTGCTTTGTTACAACAAATTCAGAATCACCCCCTTTATAAGCCAGTAATTGATGCCACTCTCAGAATTAACTACTGAATCTTATTTCAAAACTGCAACACTTGTTAGGGATTGGCGGGATTACCATTTTTGTGGCCGCATGTTTCATCCTCCTTTATTAGCCAGTAATTGATTCCTTTTTTGCCTCTGTTTAAACAGGGATATCTATTCAACTTGTTGCTATTGCGACATTTTGCTTCGCTACGCGAAACACTTTGCTTGATTTCAGTGCAACTGCACAAAACGAGATTGGATTTCCTATTCGTGTTGGTAGATTCGTATTTTATCTTGTCTGTCTCTTGAAAGGTCAGTACAGGCCTTCATCCACATGATTGTGCAGTGTGCTTTGAGATGTTGTGATACTTGTATTGGTACTGTTTTAAATAAATGTTGAATTGAAGCTATTGTATTGCTGTCTTTTCCCATTAAGTAGTGAACAAAATGTTGGGGATCGTAGCAGAATTTTAAAATTTCCTATGCATCACCAAGATCCATCTATGGAGTATACTAGCACTTAGGGGAAAGGAGTGCATCTACATACCCTTGTAGATCGCGAGCGGAAGCGTTCCAATGAACGGGGTTGATGGAGTCGTACTCGCCGTGATCCAAATCATCGATGACCGAGTGCCGAACGGACGGCACCTCCGCGTTCAACACACGTACGGAGCAGCGACGTCTCCTCCTTCTTGATCCAGCAAGGGGGAAGGAGAGGTTGATGGAGATCCAGCAGCACGACGGCGTGGTGGTGGAAGTAGCGGGATCTCGGCAGGGCTTCGCCAAGCTTCTGCGAGAGGGAGAGGTGTTGCAGGGGGAGAGGGAGGCGCCAGGGGCTGTTGTGTTGCTGCCCTCCCTCCCCCCCACTATTTATAGGCCACCTGGAGGGGGGGGCGCCGGCCCTGGAACCCATCTACATGGGGGGGGCGGCGGCCAAGAGGGAAGGGGGGTGGCTTCCCCCCCAAGCCAAGTGGGGCGCCCCCACCCCTAGGGTTTCCAACCCTAGGCGCAGGGGGAGGCCCAAGGGGGGGCGCCCCAGCCCACTAAGGGCTGGTTCCCTTCCCACTTCAGCCCATGGGTCCCTCCGGGATAGGTGGCCCCACCTGGTGGACCCCCGGGACCCTTCCGGTGGTCCCGGTACAATACCGATAACCCCCGAAACTTTCCCGGTGGCCGAAACTGGACTTCCTATATATAATTCTTCACCTCCGGACCATTTCGGAACTCCTCATGACGTCCGGGATCTCATCCGGGACTCCGAACAACTTTTGGGTTTTCGCATACTAATATCTCTATAACCCTAGCGTCACCGAACCTTAAGTGTGTAGACCCTACGGGTTCGGGAGACATGCAAACATGACCGAGACGCCTCTCTGGTCAATAACCAACAGTGGGATCTGGATACCCATGTTGGCTCCCACATGTTCCACGATGGTCTCATCGGATGAACCACGATGTCGAGGATTCAATCAATCCCGTATACAATTCCCTTTGTCAATCGGTATGTTACTTGCCCGAGATTCGATCGTCGGTATCCCAATACCTTGTTCAATCTCATTACCGGCAAGTCTCTTTACTCATACCGTAATGCATGATCCCGTGGCTAACTCCTTAGTCACCTTGAGATCATTATGATGATGCATTACCAAGTGGGCCCAGAGATACCTCTCCGTCATACGGAGTGACAAATCCCAGTCTCGATCCGTGCCAACTCAACAGACACTTTCGGAGATACCCGTAGTGTACCTTTATAGTCACCCAGTTATGTTGTGACGTTTGGCACACCCAAAGCACTCCTACGGTATCCGGGAGTTGCACGATCTCATGGTCTAAGGAAAAGATACTTGACATTGGAAAAGCTCTACCAAACGAACTACACGATCTTTGAGCTACGCTTAGGATTGGGTCTTGTCCATCACATCATTCTCCTAATGATGTGATCCCGTTATCAATGACATCCAATGTCCATAGTCAGGAAACCATGACTATCTGTTGATCAACGAGCTAGTCAACTAGAGGCTTACTAGGGACACGTTGTGGTCTATGTATTCACACATGTATTACGATTTCCGGATAACACAATTATAGCATGAACAATAGACAATTATCATGAACAAAGAAATATAATAATAACCATTTATTATTGCCTCTAGGGCATATTTCCAACAGTCTCCCACTTGCACTAGAGTCAATAATCTAGTTACATTGTGATGAATCGAACACCCATAGCGTCCTGGTGTTGATCATGTTTTGCTCTAGGGAGAGGTTTAGTCAACGGATCTGCTACATTCAGGTCCGTATGTACTTTACAAATATCTATGTCTCCATTTTGAACACTTTCACGAATGGAGTTGAAGCGACGCTTGATATGCCTGGTCTTCCTGTGAAACCTGGGCTCCTTGGCAAGGGCAATAGCTCTAGTGTTGTCACAGAAGAGAGTCATCGGGCCCGACGCATTGGGAATCACCCCTAGGTCGGTAATGAACTCCTTCATCCAGACTGCTTCTTGCACTGCCTCCGAGGCTGCCATGTACTCCGCTTCACATGTAGATCCCGCCACGATGCTTTGCTTCCAACTGCACTAGCTTACTGCCCCTCCATTCAAAATATACACGTATCCGGTTTGTGACTTCGAGTCATCCAGATCTGTGTCGAAGCTAGCATCGACGTAACCCTTTACGACGAGCTCTTCGTCACCTCCATAAACGAGAAACATATCCTTATTCCTCTTCAGGTACTTCAGGATATTCTTGACCGCTGTCCAGTGTTCCATGCCGGGATTACTTTGGTACCTTCCTACCAAACTTACGGCAAGGTTTACATCAGGTTTGGTACACAGCATGGCATACATAATAGACCCTATGGCCGAGGCATAGGGGATGACACTCATCTTTTCTCTATCTTCTGCCGTGGTCGGGCATTGAGCCGTGCTCAATTGCACACCTTGCAATACAGGCAAGAACCCCTTCTTGGACTGATCCATATTGAACTTCTTCAATATCTTGTCAAGGTACGTACTCTGTGAAAGACCAATGAGGCGTCTTGATCTATCTCTATAGATCTTGATGCCTAATATATAAGCAGCTTCTCCAAGGTCCTTCATTGAAAAACACTTATTCAAATAGGCCTTTATACTTTCCAAGAATTCTATATCATTTCCCATCAATAGTATGTCATCCACATACAATAAGAGAAATGCTACAGAGCTCCCACTCACTTTCTTGTAAACACAGGCTTCTCCATAAGTCTATGTAAACCCAAACGCTTTGATCATCTCATCAAAGCGAATGTTCCAACTCCGAGATGCTTGCACCAGCCCATAGATTGAGCGCTGGAGCTTGCATACTTTGTCAGCATTCTTAGGATCGACAAAACCTTCCGGCTGCATCATATACAATTCTTCCTTAAGAAAGCCGTTAAGGAATGTCGTTTTGACGTCCATTTGCCATATCTCATAATCATAGAATGCGGCAATTGCTAACATGATTCGGACGGACTTCAGCTTCGCTACGGGTGAGAAAGTCTCATCGTCGTCAACCCCTTGAACTTGTCAATAACCCTTAGCGACAAGTCGAGCCTTATAGATGGTCACATTACCATCCGCGTCTGTCTTCTTCTTAAAGATACATTTATTTTCTATGGCTTGCCGATCATCAGGCAAGTCAGTCAAAGTCCATACTTCGTTTTCATACATGGATCCTATCTCGGATTTCATGGCTTCTAGCCATTTGTCGGAATCCGGGCCCGCCATCGCTTCTTCATAGTTCGAAGGTTCACCGTTGTCTAACAACATGATTTCCAGGACAGGGTTGCCGTACCACTCTGGTGTGGAACGTGTCCTTGTGGACCTACGAAGTTCAGCAGTAACTTGATCCGAAGCTTCATGATCATCATCATTAACTTCCTCCCCAGTCGGTGTAGGCACCACAGGAACATCTTCCCGCGCTGCGCTACTTTCCGGTTCGGAAGGGGTGACTATCACCTCATCAAGTTCCACTTTCCTCCCACTCAATTCTTTCGAGAGAAAATCTTTCTCCAGAAAGGACCCGTTCTTGGCAACAAAGATCTTGCCTTCGGATCTGAGGTAGAAGGTATACCCAATAGTTTCCTTGGGGTATCCTATGAAGACGCATTTTTCCGACTTGGGTTCGAGCTTTTCAGGTTGAAGTTTCTTGACATAAGCATCGCATCCCCAAACTTTTAGAAACGACAGCTTAGGTTTCTTCCCAAACCATAATTCATACGGTGTCGTCTCAACGGATTTTGACGGAGCCCTATTTAAAGTGAATGCGGCAGTCTCTAAAGCATAGCCCCAAAATGAGAGTGGTAGATCGGTAAGAGACATCATAGATCGCACCATATCCAATAGAGTGCGATTACGACGTTCGGACACACCGTTTCGCTGAGGTGTTCCAGGCGGCGTGAGTTGTGAAACGATTCCACATTTCTTTAAGTGCGCACCAAATTCATGACTTAAATATTCTCCACCACGATCTGATCATAAGAACTTTATTTTCCTGTCACGTTGATTCTCAACCTCACTCTGAAATTCCTTGAACTTTTCAAAGGTTTCAGATTTGTGTTTCATTAGGTAGACATACCCATATCTAATTAAGTCATCAGTGAGAGTGAGAACATAACGATATCCTCCGCGAGCCTCAACACTCATCGGACCGCACACATCGGTATGTATGATTTCCAATAAATTGGTTGCTCGCTCCATTGTTCCGGAGAACGGAGTCTTGGTCATCTTACCCATGAGGCATGGTTCGCACGTGTCAAGTGATTCGTAATCAAGAGACTCCAAAAGTCCATCTGCATGGAGCTTCTTCATGCGCTTGACACCAATGTGACCAAGGCGGCAGTGCCACAAGTATGTGGGACTATCGTTATCAACTTTACATTTTTTGGTATTCACACTATGAATATGTGTAACATCACGTTCGAGATTCATCAAGAATAAACCATTGACCAGCGGGGCATGACCATAAAACATATCTCTCATATAAATAGAACAACCATTATTCTCGGATTTAAATGAGTAGCCATCTCGAATTAAACGAGATCCTGATACAATGTTCATGCTCAAAGCTGGTACTAAATAACAATTATTGAGGTTTAAAACTAATCCCGTAGGTAGATGCAGAGGTAGCGTGCCGACGGCGATCACATCGACCTTGGAACCATTCCCGACGCGCATCGTCACCTCGTCCTTCGCCAGTCTCCGCTTATTCCGCAGTTCCTGTTTTGAGTTACAAATATGAGCAACCGCACCGGTATCAAATACCCAGGAGCTACTACGAGTACTGGTAAGGTACACATCAATTACATGTATATCACATATACCTTTGGTGTTGCCGGCCTTCTTGTCCGCTAAGTATTTGGGGCAGTTCCGCTTCCAGTGACCACTTCCCTTGCAATAAAAGAACTCAGTCTCAGGCTTGGGTCCATTCCTTGACTTCTTCCCGGCAACTGGTTTACCGGGCGCGGCAACTCCCTTGCCGTCCTTCTTGAAGTTCTTCTTGCCCTTGCCATTCTTGAACTTAGTGGTTTTATTCACCATCAACACTTGATGTTCCTTTCTGACCTCCACCTCTGCTGATTTCAGCATTGAATATACCTCAGGAATGGTCTTTTCCATCCCCTACATATTGAAGTTCATCACAAAGCTCTTGTAGCTTGGTGGAAGCGACTGAAGGATTCTGTCAATGACCGCGTCATCCGGGAGATTAACCCCCAGCTGAGACAAGCGGTTGTGTAACCCAGACATTCTGAGTATGTGCTCACTAACAGAACTATTTTCCTCCATTTTACAGCTGAAGAACTTGTCGGAGACTTCATATCTCTCGACCCGGGCATGAGCTTGGAAAACCATTTTCCGCTCTTTGAACATCTCATATGCTCCATGTTTCTCAAAACGCTTTTGGAGACCCGGTTCTAAGCTGTAAAGCATGCCGCACTGAACGAGGGAGTAATCATCAGCACGTGATTGCCAAGCGTTCATAACGTCTTGGTTCTCTGGGATTGGTGCTTCACCTAGCGGTGCTTCTAGGACATAATCTTTCTTGGCAGCTATGAGGATGATCCTCAGGTTTCGGACCCAGTCCGTATAGTTGCTCCCATCATCTTTCAGCTTGGTTTTCTCTAGGAACGCGTTGAAGTTGAGGACAACGTGGGCCATTTGATCTACAAGACATATTGTAAAGATTTTTAGACTAAGTTCATGATAATTAAGTTCATATAATCAAATTATTCAATGAACTCCCACTCAGATAGACATCCCTCTAGTCATCTAAGTGAAACATGATCCGAGTTAACTAGGCCGTGTCCGATCATCACGTGAGACGGACTAGTCAAGATCGGTGAACATCTCCATGTTGATCGTATCATCTATACGACTCATGCTCGACCTTTCGGTCCTCCGTGTTCCGAGGCCATGTCTGTACATGCTAGGCTGGTCAAGTCAACCTAAGTGTATTGCGTGTGTTCTGAGGCCATGTCTGTACATGCTAGGCTCGTCAACACCCGTTGTATGCGAACGTTAGAATCTATCACACCCGATCATCACGTGGTGCTTCGAAACAACGAACCTTCACAACGGTGCACAGTTAGGGGGAACACTTTCTTGAAATTATCATAAGGGATCATCTTACTTACTACCGTCGTTCTAAGCAAATAAGATGCAAAACATGATAAACATCACATGCAATCAAATAGTGACATGATATGGCCAATATCATTTTGCTCCTTTGATCTCCATCTTCGGGGCACCATGATCATCTTCGTCACCGGCATGACACCATGATCTCCATCATCATGATCTCCATCATTGTGTCTTCATGAAGTTGTCACGCCAACGATTACTTCTACTTCTATGGCTAACGCGTTTAGCAACAAAGTAAAGTAATTTACATGGCGTTATTCAATGACACGCAGGTCATACAAAAAATAAAGACAACTCCTATGGCTCCTGCCGGTTGTCATACTCATCGACATGCAAGTCGTGATTCCTATTACAAGAATATGATCAATCTCATACATCACATATATCATTCATCACATCTTCTGGCCATATCATATCACATAGCACATGCTGCAAAAACAAGTTAGACGTCCTCTAATTGTTGTTGCAAGTTTTTACGTGGCTTGTATAGGTTTCTAGCAAGAACGTTTCTTACCTACGTAAAACCACAACGTGATATGCCAATTTCTATTTACCCTTCATAAGGACCCTTTTCATTGAATCCGTTCCGACTAAAGTGGGAGAGACAGACACCCGCTAGACACCTTATGCAACTAGTGCATGTCAGTCGGTGGAACCTATCTCACGTAAGCGTACGTGTAAGGTCGGTCCGGGCCGCTTCATCCCACAATACCACCGAAACAAGATAAGACTAGTAGCGGCAAGAAGAATTGGCAACATCTACGCCCACAACTGCTTTGTGTTCTACTCGTGCATAGTAACTACGCATAGGCCTGGCTCTGATACCACTGTTGGGGATCGTAGCAGAATTTTAAAATTTCCTACGCATCACCAAGATCCATCTATGGAGTATACTAGCAACGAGGGGAAAGGAGTGCATCTACATACCCTTGTAGATCGCGAGCGGAAGCGTTCCAATGAACGGGGTTGATGGAGTCGTACTCGCCGTGATCCAAATCACCGATGACCGAGTGCCGAACGGACGGCACCTCCGCGTTCAACACATGTACGGAGCAGCGACGTCTCCTCCTTCTTGATCCAGCAAGGGGGAAGGAGAGGTTGATGGAGATCCAGCAGCACGACGGCGTGGTGGTGGAAGTAGCGGGATCTCGGCAGGGCTTCGCCAAGCTTCTGCGAGAGGGAGAGGTGTTGCAGGGGGAGAGGGAGGCGCCAGGGGCTGTTGTGTTGCTGCCCTCCCTCCCCCCCACTATTTATAGGCATCCTGGATGGGGGGCACCGGCCCTGGAACCCATCTACATGGGGGGGCGGCGGCCAAGAGGGAAGGGGGGTGGCTCCCCCCCCCAAGCCAAGTGGGGCGCCCCCCACCCCTAGGGGCGCAGGGGGAGGCCCAAGGGGGGGCGCCCCAGCCCACTAAGGACTGGTCCCCTTCCCACTTCAGCCCATGGGGCCCTCCGGGATAGGTGGCCCCACCCGGTGGACCCCCGGGACCCTTCCGGTGGTCCCGGTACAATACCGATAACCCCCAAAACTTTCCCGGTGGCCGAAACTGGACTTCCTATATATAATTCTTCACCTCCGGACCATTCCGGAACTCCTCGTGACGTCCGGGATCTCATCCGGGACTCCGAACAACTTTCGGGTTTCCGCATACTAATATCTCTATAACCCTAGCGTCACCGAACCTTAAGTGTGTAGACCCTACGGGTTCGGGAGACATGCAGACATGACCGAGACGCCTCTCCGGTCAGTAACCAACAGCGGGATCTGGATACCCATGTTGGCTCCCACATGTTCCACGATGATCTCATCGGATGAACCACGATGTCGAGGATTCAATCAACCCCGTATACAATTCCCTTTGTCAATCGGTATGTTACTTGCCCGAGATTCGATCGTCGGTATCCCAATACCTTGTTCAATCTCGTTACCGGCAAGTCTCTTTACTCGTACCGTAATGCATGATCCCGTGGCTAACTCCTTAGTCACATTGAGCTCATTATGATGATGCATTACCGAGTGGGCCCAGAGATACCTCTCCGTCATACGGAGTGACAAATCCCAGTCTCGATCCGTGCCAACTCAACAGACACTTTCGGAGATACCCGTAGTGTACCTTTATAGTCACCCAGTTACGTTGTGACATTTGGCACACCCAAAGCACTCCTACGGTATCCGGGAGTTGCACGATCTCATGGTCTAAGGAAAAGATACTTGACATTGGAAAAGCTCTACCAAACGAACTACACGATCTTTGAGCTATGCTTAGGATTGGGTCTTGTCCATCACATCATTCTCCTAATGATGTGATCCCGTTATCAATGACATCCAATGTCCATAGTCAGGAAACCATGACTATCTATTGATCAACGAGCTAGTCAACTAGAGGCTTACTAGGGACACGTTGTGGTCTATGTATTCACACATGTATTACGATTTCCGGATAACACAATTATAGCATGAACAATAGACAATTATCATGAACAAAGAAATATAATAATAACCATTTATTATTGCCTCTAGGGCATATTTCCAACACAAAAATGGGACCAACCCAGACATGATGCTTGTTGCTTTATTACAACAAACTCTGCATCACCCCCTTTATAAGTAGATGGAAGCACATACTGTTGTTGCGCCCACTCTCCCCTGGAACTGTTTATGCTTTTCGTTAATCTAATGCCGTTGGTAAAATTAAGCAATGCCACTCTCAGAATTAATTAACTACTGAATCTTAGTTCAAAACTGCAACACTTGTTAGGAATGGTACTATCCTGCTTTGTAGTTCTTTCTACATGTTTAACCAAGGTATTGTTAAGATAATGTCTCTGTTAAAATGAATCAGTTGCATTGTTTTAGGAATGGTACTTTTCTGCTTTGTCGTTCTTTATACATGTTGAAACAAGGCATTGTTAAGATAATGTCTCAGTCAATATGAATGAATCACACTGATGGAGAATTGCTACTCTCCTGCTTTGTTTCCCATTAAGATGAAGTAGATCAGTAGATGCTTTTCTTCTGGGAGTACAAGTCATCAACCATTATTTCTCAGTAATTGTTTCCCTTATACCTATTGTTGCTTACAGGGATATCAAAATTAAAGCTCGGTTTTATTCCGACTTCGATTTTAGTTGAACTGCACAAAAGGAGCCAATGTGTCCAAGGCAAACTGCTGCATTACTGGGTCCAGTTGGTCGTTCCACTTTGCAGAAAGAAGCAGTCACTGTTTGCGCTACATTACAGAAGGAATGACCGAGAAGCTTTACAGAGTATTATTAGACACCGGTGACACCACTAGTCTGCAGAGACCATTGGCAATTTAACAACACGTGGAGTGCCCTTGGCAAAAAGTGCCCAAACAAGTACAAGAAGCTACGACAGGACTCCACGATCATAGGCATTACATATTTTGAATGGGAAAAGCTTGTCAAAGTTTAATCATTGATGTTAGCAAGAAGACGTTAGTTTAATATATTGGAATTGGAAAACCTTGTCAAAATTTGCTCATTGATGTTAGCCAGAAGACATGCATTTGATATTTTTGAGTGAGACGCCCTTGCTGTGAGCAGCGTCGAGTGTTTTTTCCTATTCCTGTGTTCAGTTTAGAAGTAAATAGTTACTCTGCTGAGATATTCCTGTGTTAAGAGTTTGTTCTGAATATTGTCTATGTAATGCCAGGCCTTGTGTTTGATTGCAAAGCTGAGCTTGGAATGTTGTGGCATGCGGCATCACGAGCTGTTCACCGTGCCTCCTGAGAATAATGCTTCGTATTGTTTTGCATGTCGATCTAATGCCAGTGATTTGCTTGTTAAGAAGATCATCCTCTTCTGTTGTTTCCGTGCTTAAGAAGTTCATCGTCTGATGTTTCATTCATAGCCTATACGACAAGTCGGGTAGGTTAGACGTGAAACCATATGATCTTCCGACCAACTCATGATATTAGGCAGTGATTGGATCGTCGTTTTCCAACCAAAACCGCTTGTAAAACTGACGCTTAGAAATTAAAGCAGATGGTCTCGAGCGAAGGTGCTTGGTTGGTCGATTTCGACTAGTAAAATATTAGAAGTACTTCACACATGATAAAAACATTGAACGACACTCGGACGATTGCTAATCCAGCCGTTAGCTGCTGTTTCAGCCTTGCCCATGGATGGCATGATACGCACGTCGTGCATGTATCGTCTGGTAATGTCGTCCATATAGTAGTGCTCGTAAAATATACACTGGTCTCTCAAATTACACGCGTAACCCGCCGGTTTTACTTACAGACCTCAGGCCCTCGGTTTCATTACGCCTGTATTTTACGAGTTGTTTCCGATGACGAGTAAATTACACTTGTATGTCAATACAGGTTTGAAATAAACCAGAGCTCCCAAGCGTGGCCTTACCGTTTCATGCCGTCTCAGTTTCTCGAAGGTGCTCATAGGTGTCCGATGATCCTGGCTTCCTGAATGAGCAGCGGGCGCTGTATCAGACCATCCGTAGGGCCCGCGAGGCCCTCTCCGTTGTCCTTCGAGTTGTTGCGCTCGCCGTGCCGCCGAGCATTGTTAACATCGTCAACGGACATGAGGATTCAGGAGATGACTTTATTTTGACTGGATGACACTAGGGACCCACTAGGGCCATAGCCGTACGTACGCAAGTGCCTCCTTATTATGTACAACTATATTTTTTTTTCCTTTCTCCTGGTTTCCTGACATCACGGTCCCACACCATTGTTAACCTATGTAGTCAATATAAACGAGCGAATTGCACAAGGTGCGGCCGACAGCTGGGACCAAGCAGCTCGAGCAGTATTTGTGTTTTTGAGGCGTGAGCACTGCAGAGTTTTTCTTGGCAATGATTTCATTGTTGTTCAGAGGAGAGCAGGGTATTAACTGGGCGGGCTGTGGCCCGTCTAGCCCAGGCCAGATATCCAGCCCAGATACTAATTTTTTCAAGATGAAAATGGCTAGCCCAGCTATACGTCTTTTTGAGGAATACCCAGGCAAGGTCAACTTATAATTCTCCGCCCCGCTGGGCTGCAAATCTTTCCTAGGAGGGATGCATCAGGCTTAACAGGAAAATAGGCTTTAAAAAAAATGGGATGTAATTATAAAAACTGGGTAGTAACTATAAAAAAATGCACCAAACACGAAATTAGTTTATAAAATATTATTTATGGATTTTGAAAATCTTAAATTTTCATTGTTGCGCGCGCAATGTTTCGTTGGATTTTTACGTAATACAAATTTATATTTAATCTGACTAGAAATTTCGGGATAAAAATATTTCGGATCCCATCAAAATGTGGGAAATTTTATTGAATTCTGTCTTCAACGGTTGGTTGAAATTATTAATCGTTGTCCTAGCTAGAAAATGGGTTGTACTTTTAACAAACTGTAAATGGTCTGTTGTAAATTCCATTAGAATTCAAAAATGGGCTGTACATTCTTACAAAACGCAAATGGGCTATAATTTCTCTGCCACACACTTGTGGGCCTACTAAGTGACGCGTCCCCTAAAAAAATAAGTTGACGCGTATGCAAGGCTTTGTCAACTTATTATAGTCAACACACGGTTCTGGCAGCAGTGGCCGTTGGATGTCTATCCAACGGATGTCGTGCTTCTTCTTCAATCTCGGATATTCTTAGCTTTGGCCGCCCAAAAAATGATTCCTCCCCCTGACATCTGGGGCGCACCGTTTCGGAGGCTGACCTGTGGGCCTACTAAGTTGGAGCGTACCAAGGGCTTTGTCAACTTAGTCAATATAAACGACTCTAGCTTCAGTGACCGTACGATGTCCATCCAACGACCGTAGTGCTTCTTCAACCTCTGGTCTTCTTGGTCCAGCCGCCCAAAGCAGCGCCGGTCGTGCCGCCTGCTCCTGCCTCCCGTGGCCTGCTGTGCTGCCGCGGAGGCCTCACCGCCCCCATACTACTCCCACTGCTGGCCAGGCCATCCCTCCACTCACCCACACCCCCTGTTATTCTGCGGCGACGGCAGCCTCACACCGCAGCCGAACCAGTGAACCCTCGTACTCCTCTCCGCGCGGGCTTCCACTGCTGCGTCTTCCCCGGCTCCGCGTCGTCCCCTTCCTAGGCCTCGCCGTCGTCCACCGCCCTGGTGCTCTCGGCGCGGCGTGGTCAATGTGGTCAACGACCGACTTCCATCAGAAGAGTACTGTACGTGGAGAGGCTGACAACTGGGTCCATGGCGGCCGCAAGGAAGTGCCTCCTTATCACGCGCAAAATAATTATTCCTCCACCTGACAGCGGGGACCCCCCGGACGGGCCACCTTATTTCGCGAAAAAAACGTTTCCCCCCTGACTGCTGGGACCCACCGGACGGGCCACCGTATTTCGCGAAAAAAACGTTCCCCCCGCTGTCAGCTCGGACCCACCGGAAGTGCCTCCTTATTACGCACAAAAAAAATGAATACTCCCCCTGCTAGCTGGGACCCACCTTGGTGGGAGGCTGACTTGTGGGCCTACTAAGTTGACGAGGACGGAGGGCTTTGTCAACTTAGTCAATATGAACGATTCTAGCTCCAGTGACCGTACGATGTCCATCCAACGGCCGTAGTGCTTCTTCAACCTCTGTCTTCTTGCTCCAGCCGCCCAAAGCAGCGTCGGTCATGCCGCCTGCTCCTGCCTCCCGTGGCCGGCTGTGCTGCCGTGGAGGCCTCACCGCCCCTACTATTCCCACCGCTGGCCAGGCCCTGCGGCGATGGCAGCCTCACACCGCAGCCGAACGAGTGAACCCTCATACTCCTCTCCGCGTGGGCATCCACTGCCGCGTCTTCACCGGCTCCGCGTCGTCCCCTTCCTAGGCCTCGCCATCGTCCACCGCCCTGGTGCTCTCGGCGCGGCGTGGTCAACGTGGTCAAGGAACGACTTCCATCGGACGTGGACTCTACGTGAAGAGGCTGACAGCTGGGTCCACGGCGGCAGCAAGGAAGTGCCTCCTTATTACGCGGAAAATAATGATTCCTCCACCTGACAGCAGGGACCCACCGGACGGGCCACTGTATTTCACGAAAAAAACGTTTCCCCCTGACTGCTGGGACCCACCAGCTACACCTTCGCACGCAAGGAAGTGCGTCCGAGCAAAAAAATGATCCGCCCCCTGACTGCTGGGACCCACCAGCTACATCTTCGCACGCAAGGAAGTGCGTCCGGGCAAAAACAAAACCAAAATGATTCGCCCCCTGACTGCTGGGACCCACCAGCGACATCTTCGCAGGCAAGGAAGTGCGTGACAGTCGGGACCCACCTGGTCGAAGCGTATGTAGCGTTGTCATTCTGGTCGCGAACGTGTACGTACATATATACTGGTCGATGTAGAGGCACGCGCGTGTCGTAGTAGAGGCGCGTACGTGTCGTAGTAGAGGCGCACACGTAGCATGTACACGTACGTACAGCGGCCAGGGTGCACGAAAGAAAATACGGCCACGTACGTACATACGGGCAGGGTCTCGAACGCCTACTCGCGCATACGTACGGCGAGGGCTCGTGTACATGGCTGGGTCGGAACGGAGAAACAGCGTCGTCGTCGTGTTCATGGGGAGGCAACGGAATGCGTCGTGTTCATGGGGAGGGGTGTGGCGTACCGCAAAACGGAGGAAACGGACCTCCTACGGTCGAAACGGGGGTCCTGTTGATCGGGAGGAGTGTGGCATACCGCAAAACGGAGGAAACGGACCTCCTACGGTCGAAACGGGGGTCCTGTTGATCGGGAGGGGTGTGGCGTACCGCAAAACGGAGGAAACGGACCTCCTACGGTCGAAATGGGGGTCCTGTTGATCGGGAGGGGTGTGGCGTACCGCAAAACGGACGAAACGGACCTCCTACGGTTGAAACGGGGGTCCTGTTGATCGGGAGGGGTGTGGCGTACCGCAAAGCGGACGAAACGGACCTCCTACGGTCGAAACGGGGGTCCTGTTGCTCGGGAGGGGTGTGGCGTACCGCAAAACGGACGAAACGGACCTCCTACGGTCGAAACGGGGGTCCTGTTCATCGGGAGGGGTGTGGCGTACCGCAAAACGGGACTCCACGGGATACTGTTCATCTCCACCGTCGACCTCCTCCAGCCTCCACGGGCTACCGTCGACCTCCTCCAGCCTCCACGGGCTCCTGTTCATCCAGCCTCCACCGCGCGCTACTCCACCGGCTACTGTTCAACCACCCCTCCACGGGCACCCCTCCACCGTCTACTGTTCATCCAGCCCTCCACACCATGGGGTCCTGTTCAACCACCCCTCCACGGGCACCCCTCCACCATCTACTGTTCATCCAGCCCTCCACACCACGGGGTCCTGTTCATCCAGAGGCAACGCCACCGCTCACTGTTCATCCAACCCCCCCCCCCCCCCAACGCTCACTGTTCATCCAATCGACCGGCTTCAGTTAGCAGCAGTAGCGAAGTAATCGCTTGATCGGGTTCAGTTAACAGCCATCGATCGATCGCTCGGGTTCAGTAACGCGTAGCCTGCAGTGCAATCGCTCGGGTTCAGTTAGAGCCCAACGCCTCGCACACACGCGCGTACGTGTATGAGAGAAACGCGCATCGCTCGTTCCCGACCTCCCACCGTAACCGGGAACTCCCCGAAGTTTTCCTCCCCCTCGCTTCTACCACGGTTTTTCCGTCATGGACGGCTCAAAGAATCTCATGCTGCTGCGTCTCCGGCCCGCCCAGGACGAAAAGCCCATTTTCTGTCATGATTTTTTGTCATAGAAGTAGGAGCCCACCACATCTATGATGATACCGGGTTTTGTCACAATTATCGTCATAGAAGTGTCATATGTATGACAGGAAAAAAATTCGTTCAGCCCAAAATGTCACGGATGTGTCTTTTTTTTGTAGTGAGTGTTCCATGCCTTTCCTTAACGGAAATTGGAATCTAATATTCCCTTCCTTCATATCAATAATTGCACCAATCGTTCTAAGGAAAGGTCTACCAAGAATAATAGGACATGAAGGATTGCAACTATATCAAGAACAATAAAATCTACGGGCACATAATTCCTATTTGCAACAATAAGAACATCATTAATTCTTCCCATAGGTTTCTTGATAGTGGAATCCGCAAGGTGCAAGTTTAAAGAGCAATCATCAAATTCACGGAAACCTAGCAAATCACACAAAGTTTTTGGAATCGTGGAAACACTAGCACCCAAATCACACAAAGCATAGCATTCCTGATCTTTAATTTTAATTTTAACTGTAGGTTCCCACTCATCATAAAGTTTTCTAGGGATAGAAACTTCCAACTCAAGTTTTTCCTCATAAGATTGCATCAAAGCATAAACGATATGTTTAGTAAAGGCTTTATTTTGACTATAAGTGTGAGGAGAATTTAGCACGGATTGCAACAAGGAAATACAATATATTAAAGAGCAACTATCATAACTAAATTCCTTGAAATCCTAAGTAGTGGGTTCGATGCTATCTAAAGTTTTGACCTCTTCAATCCCACTTTTACCAATTTTTGCATCAAGATCTAAAAACTCCGAATTATTGGGACGCCTTCTAACTAAAGTTGACTCATCTCCAGTCCCATAATTATCAAGATTCATATTGCAAAACAAAGATTCAATAGGAGACACATCAATAACTTTTAGATCTTCATCTTTATTCTCATAAAAAAAATCCGGTTTAGCAGCCATCTTATTAACTAAGGTGGCCTGCTTATCCGAAATTTCACCTATTAATTTTTCAAGGTGAGCAATCTAAGATTTCAAACCATAGAATTCCTTAGACATATCATCAAGCTCTTTATTCATGTACTCCATAAAGCCTTTTTGTTCCTTTAGCTTGTTTCTAAAGAAATTATTATGCTCAAATTGTAAAGTCATAAAACTTTTGACATTGCTTTCAATCTCTTCCAACCTTTTAAGGTGAAGATCACCAAATCTAGGTTGGGCCATAGGGGCAATAAGCAACAAGAGGCAAGCGAAAAAGGGGCGCACGGGAGAGAGGGCGAATAAAACGGCAAAGGTGAAGTGGGGGGAGGAAAACGAGAGGCAAATGACAAATAATGTAATGCGAGGGATAAGAGTTTGTGATGGGTACTTGGTATGTCTTGACTTGTGCGTAGACTCCCCGGCAACGACGCCAGAAATGGCTCGTTGACGGGAGAGTAAATCTTGACTTGACTTGGTGCACACCTCCCCGGCAACGGCGCCAGAAATCCTTCTTGCTACCTCTTGAGCACTGCGTTGGTTTTCCCTTGAAGAGGAAAGGGTGATGCAGCAAAGTGGCGTAAGTATTTCCCTCGGTTTTTGAGAACCAAGGTATCAATCCAGTAGGAGGCCACACGCAAGTCCCTCGTACCTACACAAACAAATAAGAACCTTGCAACCAACGCGATAAAGGGGTTGTCAAGCACTTCACGACCACTTGCAAAAGTGAGATCTGATAGAGATGATAAGATAATATTTTTGGTATTTTTATGATAAAGACTAAAAGTAAAGAAAGCAAAATAAATGGTAATAGAAATAGCGGGAGATTAATATGATGGAAGATAGACCCGGGGCCATAGGTTTCACTAGTGGCTTCTCTCAAGATAGCATAGTATTACGGTGGGTGAACAAATTACTGTCGAGCAATTGATAGAATTGAGCATAGTTATGAGAATATCTAGGCATGATCATGTATATAGGCATCACGTCCGTGACAAGTAGACCGACTCCTGCCTACATCTACTACTATTACTCCACACATCGACCGCTATCTAGCATGCATCTAGAGTATTAAGTTCATAAGAACGGAGTAACGCATTAAGCAAGATGACATGATGTCGAGGGATAAACTCAAGCAATATGATATAAACCCCATCTTTTTATCCTCGATGGCAACAATACAATACGTGTCGTTTCCCCTACTGTCACTGGGATCGAGCACCGCAAGATTGAACCCAAAGCTAAGCACTTCTCCCATTGCAAGAAAGATCAATCTAGTAGGCCAAACCAAACTGATAATTCGAAGAGACTTGCAAAGATAACCAATCATACATAAAAGAATTCAGAGGAGATTCAAATATTGTTCATAGATAATCTTGATCATAAACCCACAATTCATCGGATCTCGACAAACACACCGCAAAGGAAGACTACATAGAATAGATCTCCAAGAAGATCAAGGAGAACTTTGTATTGAGATCCAAAGAGAGAGAAGAAGCCATCTAGCTAATAACTATGGACCCTAAGGTCTGAGGTAAACTACTCACACATCATCGGAGAGGCTATGGTGTTGATGTAGAAGCTCTCCATGATCAATGCCCCCTCCGGCGGAGCGCCGGAAAAGGCCCCAAGATGGGATCTCATGGGTACAGAAGGTTGCGGCGGTGGAAATAGGGTTTCGTGGTGCTCCTGGATGTTTTCGGGGTACGTAGGTATATATAGGAGGAAGAAGTAGGTCGGTGGAGCTACGAGGGGGCCCCACGAGGGTGGAGGGAGCACCCCCCTGCCTCGTGGCCTCCTCGTTGATTTCTTGACGTCCACTCCAAGTCCTCTGGATCACGTTTGTTCCAAAAATCACGTTCCCGAAGGTTTCATTCCGTTTGGACTCCGTTTGATATTCCTTTTTTGCGAAACACTGAAATAGGCAAAAAAACAGCAATTTGGGCCGGGCCTCCAGTTAATAGGTTAGTCCCAAAAATAATATAAAAGTGTATGATAAAGCCCATTAAACATCCAAAACAGATAATATAATAGCATGGAACAATCAAAAATTATAGATACGTTGGAGATGTATCACCCAACAAAAAGTTATCCAAAGCGTCGGCTACTACCACAATTCGATGACGAGGCCCTCGAACCAGTATCGTCAAGACATGACCACGCTGATGAATCAGACCGGCCACTGCGTGGATGGGATAGAGCGGCCACCTAGGCCGAACACCAGCCCGCACTACTCCGCCGTAGAGGCAGAGAGACAGCGGCCCCAGGATACACCTACGACCTACGGCAGGACCTGGACAATAGAGCAGGCCAAGCCAGATCAATCTATGGATCAAGGGGCCATGCCCCAACGCGTGAAGATGGCCATCAGGCCTGGCGCGACAGGCACAACCTCACCCGGGCCGAAAATCGCATACGGACTTCATCCGAACTACGTCGTGACGTCGCCCGATAGAGAGGCACCGCACACCCTTTACGCTTCACCGATGAGGTAATGGAGCACCAGTTCCCAGAAGGGTTTAAACCTGTGAACATTGAATCATATGATGGAACGATAGATACCGCAGTATGGATCGAAGATTTTCTTCTCCATATCCACATGGCTCACGGTGACGATCTCCACGCCATCAAGTCCCTCCCCCTGAAGCTCAAGGGACCAGCACGACACTGGTTAAACAGCCTCCCAGAAAACTCTATTGGTAGCTGGGAAGATGCCTTCAGAGACAACTTCCAAGGCACATATGTCCGGCCTCTAGACGCCGATGACCTTAGCCATATAGTCCAGCAGCCCGGAGAATCAGCCCGGAAGCTCTGGACCAAGTTCTTAATTAAAAAGAACCAAATTGTCGATTGCCCGGACGCCAAAGCCCTCGCGGCCTCATGGCAACTCTTACCGCACTCATGACCCACTTTTACGCGGGAGTGGATAGCTGGCTAGCTCGTCAAAGCAACATCACCAGTGACCCTGGCACCTCCGAAGCCAGAAACGGCAACGGTAGGCCACGACGCACTAAACATAAGTGCCGAAACAACAAAAACGATACCGAAGACACGGCGGTCAATGCCGGATTCAGCGGCTCCAAATCTGGATAGCGGAAGAAGCCATTCAAATGAAACAAAGTTGGTCCATTCAGTTTGGACAGAATACTCGATCGGCCTTGCCAGATTCATGGCACCCCTGACAAGCGTGCCAATCATACCAACAGAAATTATTGGGTCTTTAAATAGGCCGGTAAGCTCAACACCGAGCATAAGGGGAACGAGCCGCCTAGCGAGGACGACGATGAAGAGCCTCGCCAACCGAACACAGGGGGACAGAAGAGATTTCCCCCCGAGGTAAAAACAGTGAATATGATATATGTTACACATATCCCCAAGAGGGAGCGCAAGTGTGCGCTAAGGGACGTCTACGCCGTAGAGCCGGTCGACCCAAAATTCAACCCATGGTCAGCCTGTCCAATCACTTTCGATCGCAGAGACCATCCGACCAGTATCCATCATGGAGGTTCGGCAGCTCATGTATACTACATAACCTTCTTCTTATAGACGTTGTTGGGCCTCCAAGTGCAGATGTTTGTAGGACAGTAGCAAATTTCCCTCAAGTGGATGACCTATGGTTTATCAATCCGTGGGAGGCGTAGGATGAAGATGGTCTCTCTCAAGCAAACCTGCAACCAAATAACAAAGAGTCTCTTGTGTCCCCAACACACCCAATACAATGGTAAATTGTATAGGTGCACTAGCTCGGCAAAGATATGGTGATACAAGTGCAATATGGATGGTAGATATAGGTTTTTGTAATCTGAAAATATAAAAACAGCAAGGTAGCAAGTGATAAAAGTGAGCGTAAACGGTATTGCAATGCTAGGAAACAAGGCCTAAGGTCATACTTTCACTAGTGCAAGTTCTCTCAACAATAATAGCATAATTAGATCATATAACAATCCCTCAACATGCAACAAAGAGTCACTCCAAAGTCAATAATAGAGGAGAACAAACGAAGAGATTATTGTAGGGTACGAAACCACCTCAAAGTTATTATTTCTGATCGATCTATTCAAGAGTCCGTAGTAAAATAACACGAAGCTATTCTTTCCGTTCGATCTATCATAGAGTTCGTACAAGAACAACACCTTCAGATACAAATCAACCAAAACCCTAATGTCACCTAGATACTCCAATGTCACCTCAAGTATCCGTGGGTATGATTATACGATATGAATCACACAATCTCAGATTCATCTATTCAACCAACACAAAGAACTTCAAAGAGTGCCCCAAAGTTTCTACCGGAGAGTCAAGACGAAAACGTGTGCCAACCCCTATGCATAAGTTCACAAGGTCACTGAACCCGCAAGTTGATCACCAAAACATACATCAAGTAGATCATGTGAATATCCCATTGTCACCACACATAAGCACATGCAAGACATACATCAAGTGTTCTCAAATCCTTAAAGACTCAATCCGATAAGATAACTTCAAAGGGAAAACTCAATCCATTACAAGAGAGTAGAGGGGGAGAAACATCATAAGATCCAACTATAATAGCAAAGCTCGTGATACATCAAGATCGTGCCAAATCAAGAACACGAGAGAGAGATCAAACACATAGCTACTGGTACATACCCTCAGCCCCAAGGGTGAACTACTCCCTCCTCGTCATGGAGAGCGTCGGGATGATGAAGATGGCCACCGGTGAGGGATTCCCCCCTCCGGCAGGGTGCCGGAACAGGGTCCCGATTGGTTTTTGGTGGCTACAGAGGCTTGCGGCGGCGGAACTCCCGATCTAGGTTATGTTCTGGGGGTTCTGTATATATAAGAGGTTTTGGCATCGGGAACAAGTCAGGGGGTCTCCGAGGAGGCCACGAGGTAGGGGCGCGCCCCCACCCTCGTGGGTGCCTCGGGACTCTTCTGGCCCATCTCCGATACTTCGTGGGCTTTATCTGGTCCAAAAATAATCTCCGTCAATTTTCAGGTCAATTGGACTCCGTTTGGTTTTCCTTTTCTGCGATACTCAAAAACAAGGAAAAAACAGAAATTGGCACTGGGCTCTAGGTTAATAGGTTAGTCCAAAAATCATATAAAATAGCATATAAATGCATATAAAGCATACTAGATGGATAATATAATAGCATGGAACAATAAAAAAATTATAGATACAGTGGAGACGTATCAGCATCCCCAAGCTTAATTCCTGCTCGTCCTCGAGTAGGTAAATGATAAAAACAGAACTTTTGATGTGGAATGCTACCTAACATGTTTATCAATATAATCTTCTTTATTGTAGCAAGAATATTCAGATCCATAAGATTCAAGATAAAAGTTTAATATTGACATAAAAACAATAATACTTCAAGCATACTAACGAAGCAATTATTTCTTCTCAAAATAACATGGCCAAAGAAAGCTATCCCTACAAAATCATATAGTCTGGCTATGCTCTATCTTCATCACACAAAATATTTAAATCATGCACAACCCCGGTTTCAGCCAAGCAATTGTTTCATACTGTAGTATTCTCAAACTTTTTCAATCTTCACGCAATACATGAACGTGAGCCATGGACATAGCACTATAGGTGGAATAGAATGGTGGTTGTGGA
The DNA here is from genome assembly GCF_018294505.1 of Triticum aestivum. Lineage (NCBI taxonomy): Eukaryota > Viridiplantae > Streptophyta > Magnoliopsida > Poales > Poaceae > Triticum > Triticum aestivum. Next base: position 468,037,106 of record NC_057808.1, read on the forward strand.
GAAGACAAAAAGGAGGAAGATAGTCTCACATCAGCTAGGCGTATCAATGGGCTATGGAGATGCCCATCAATAGATATCAATGTGAGTGAGTAGGGATTGCCATGCAACAGATGCACTAGAGCTATAAGTGTATGAAAGCTCAAAAGGAAACTAAGTGGGTGTGCATTCAACTTGCTTGCTCACGAAGACCTAGGGCACTTTGAGGAAGCCCATCATTGGAATATACAAGCCAAGTTCTATAATGAAAAATTCCCACTAGTATATGAAAGTGACAACATAGGAGACTCTATATCATGAAGATCATGGTGCTACTTTGAAGCACAAGTGTGCTAAAAGGATAGTAGCATTGCCCCTTCTCTCTTTTTCTCTCTTTTTTTGTTTTTTGGGCCTTCTCCCTTTTTTTGTCCTCTTTTTTTTCCTTTTTTTCGTCCGGAGTCTCATCCCGACTTGTGGGGGAATCATAGTCTCCATCATCCTTTCCTCACTTGGGACAATGCTCTAATAATGATGATCATCACACTTTTATTTACTTACAACTCAAAAATTACAACTCAATGCTTAGAACAAAATATGACTCTATGTGAATGCCTCCGGCGGTGTACCGGGATATGCAATGAATCAAGAGTGATATGTATGAAAGAATTATAAAGGTGGCTTTTGCCACAAATACGATGTCAACTACATGATCATGCAAAGCAATATGACAATGGTGGAGCGTGTCATAATAAACGGAACGGTGGAAAGTTGCATGGCAATATATCTCAGAATGGCTATGGAAATGCCATAATAGGTAGGTATGGTGGCTGTTTTGAGGGAAGTATATGGTGGGTGTATGATACCGGCGAGAGTTGCGCGGCACAAGAGATGCTAGCAATGGTGGAAGGGTGAGAGTGCGTATAATCCATGGACTCAACATTAGTCATAAAGAACTCACATACTTATTGCAAAAATCTACACGTCATCAAAACAAAGTACTACACGCATGCTCCTAGGGGAAGGGTTGGTAGGAGTTAACCATCGCGCGATCCCGACCTCCACTCATAAGGAAGATAATCAATAAATAAATCATGCTCCGACTTCATCACATAACGGTTCACCATACGTGCATGCTACGGGAATCACAAACTTCAACACAAGTATTTCTCAAATTCACAACTACTCCACTAGCATGACTCTAATATCACCATCTTCATATCTCAAAACAATTATAAAGAATCAAACTTCTCATAGTATTCAATGCACTTTATAGGAAAGTTTTTATTATATCCCTCTTGGATGCCCATCATATTAGGACTAGATTCATAACCTAAGCAAATTACCATGCTGTTTAAGACTCTCAAAATAATATAAGTGAAGCATGAGAGTTCATCAATTTCTTCAAAATAAAACCACCGTCGTGCTCTAAAAGGATATAAGTGAAGCACTAGAGCAAACAATAAACTACTCCAAAAGATATAAGTGAAGATCAATGAGTAGTCGAATAATTATGTAACTATGCGAAGACTCTCTAACATTTAAGAATTTCAGATCTTGAGATATTATTCAAACAGCAAGCAAAACAAAACAAAATGACATTTCAAGGATAGCACACATCATGTGAAGAAGCAAAAACTTAGGTTCAACCGATACTAACCGATAATTGTTGAAGAAGAAAGGTGGGATGCCTACCGGGGCATCCCCAAGATTAGATGCTTGAGACTTCTTGAAATATTATCTTGGGATGCCTTGGGCATCCCCAATCTGGAGCTTTTGTGTCTCCTCAATTCCTTTTATATCTCGGTTTCCCTAAATCTTCAAAAAACTTCATCCACACAAAACTCAACAAGAACTCATGAGATAAGTTAGTATAAACTAATGCAAAAACCTTATCATTCTCTACTGTAGCAAATTACAAAAATTATTATTCAACATTGCATACTAAATGTCTCTGCATATTTAATACTCCTATCCTCAAATAGAATCATTAAACAAGCAAACATATGCAAACAATGCAAACATAACAGCAATCTGCCAAAACAGTACAGTCTGTAAAGAATGCAATATTCATCATACTTCCCTAACTCCAAACATTATGAAATTCTACCAAACTGTAGAAAATTTATCAGAGCTCAATATGCAAAAAGTTTCAACATTTTATCATATTCGGACTTTTCTAGGGAAATTTTGCAACAGCGGTAAACTTTCTGTTTTGAAACAGCAACATGTATACTTGCAAAATAAGCATGGTAAGGGCTATCCTTGACATTTTTGTTAAAAATAAAGATGCAAAACATTAATATAAATAACAGAAAGCAAATCCTAACAAAATAAATTGATGCTCCAAGTAAAACACATATCATGTGGTGAATAAAAATGTAGCTCCAAGTAAGGTTACCGATGAACGAAGACGAAAGAGGGGATGCCTTCCGGGGCATCCCCAAGCTTAGGCTCTTGGTTGTCCTTGAATATTACCTTGGGGTGCCTTGGGTATCCCCAAGCTTAGGCTCTTTTCACTCCTTATTCCCTAGTCCATCGAATCTTTACCCAAAACATAAAAACTCCACAACACAAAACTCAACAGAAAACTCGTAAGCTCCGTTAGTATAAGAAAATAAATCACCACTTTTGGTGCTGTTTTGAACTCATTCTAAATTCATATTGGTGTAATATATACTGTATTCCAACTTCTCTATGGTTCATACCCTCCGATACTACTCATAGATTCATCAAAATAAGCAAACAACACACGAAAAACAGAATCTGTCGAAAACAGAATAGTCTGTAGTAATCTGTATCATTCGAATACTTCTATAACTCCAAAAATCCTATGAAATTAGGAAAACCTGAGAAATTTGTGTACCAATCCAGAGCAAAAAGAATCAGATCAAAAGCACGTTTCTGTGAATTATCAAAACTAGTTTACTGGGCGCAAAAGTTTCTGATTTCCAGCACGATCAACACAACTATCACCGTAAGCCATCCTAAAGGTCTTACTTGGCACTTTATTGAAACAAAAGCTATAAAACATGATTACTACAGTAGCATAATCATGTGAACACACAAAAACAGTCAGGGTAAATATTGGGTTGTCTCCCAAGAAGCGCTTTTCTTTAATGCCTTTTAGCTAGGCATGATGATTTCAATGATGCTCGCATAAAAGATAAGAATTGAAACATAAAGAGAGCATCATGAAGAATATAACTAGCACATTTAAGTCTAACCCACTTCCTATGCATAGGGATTTTGTGTGCAAACAACTTATGGGAACAATAATCAACTAGCATAGGAAGGCAAAACAAGCATAACTTCAAGATTTTCAACACATAGAGAGGAAACTTGATATTATTGCAATTCCTACAAGCATATATTCCTTCCTTATAATAATTTTCAGTAGCATCATGAATGAATTCAACAATATAACTATCACATAAAGCACTCTTTTCATGATGCATAAGCATATAATTTTTATTACTCTCCACATAAGCAAATTTCTTCTCATGAATAGTAGTGGGAGCAAACTCAACAAAATAACTATCATGTGAAGCATAATCCGATTGAAAATTAAAATCATGATGACAAGTTTCATGTTTATCTTTATTCTTTATAGCATACGTGCCATCACAATAATCATCATAAATATGAGGCATGCTTTCATCATAATAAATTTGCTTATCAAAACTTGGTGGACAAAAAATATCATCTTCATCAAACAGAGCTTCCCCAAGCTTGTGGCTTTGCATATCATTAGCATCATGGGTATTCAAAGAATTCATACTAGCAACATTGCAATCATGCTCATCATTCACATATTTTATGCCAAGCATTCTATGTAATTCTTCTTCTAGTACTTGAGCACAATTTTCCTTCCCATCATTTTCACGAAATACATTAAAAAGATGAAGCATAGGAGGCACCCTCAATTCCATTTTATTTTTGTAGTTTTCTTTTATAGACTAAACTAGTGATAAAACAAGAAACTAAAAGATTTGATTGCAAGATCTAAAGATATACCTTCAAGCACTCACCTCCCCGGCAACGGAGCCAGAAATTGCTTGATGTCTACTACACAACCTTCTTCTTGTAGACGTTGTTGGGCCTCCAAGTGCAGAGGTTTGTAGGACAGTAGCAAATTTCCCTCAAGTGGATGACCTCAGGTTTATCAATCCGTGGGAGGCGTAGGATGAAGATGGTCTCTCTCAAGCAACCCTGCAACCAAATAACAAAGAGTCTCTTGTGTCCCCAACACACCCAATACAATGGTAAATTGTATAGGTGCACTAGTTCGGCAAAGAGATGGTGATACAAGTGCAATATGGATGGTAGATATAGGTTTTTGTAATCTGAAAATATAAAAACAGCAAGGTAGCAAGTGATAAAAGTGAGCGTAAACGGTATTGCAATGCTAGGAAACAAGGCCTAAGGTTCATACTTTCACTAGTGCAAGTTCTCTCAAATAATAGCATAATTAGATCATATAACAATCCCTCAACATGCAACAAAGAGTCACTCCAAAGTCACTAATAGAGGAGAACAAACGAAGAGATTATTGTAGGGTACGAAACCACCTCAAAGTTATTCTTTTTGATCGATCTATTCAAGAGTTCGTAGTAAAATAACATGAATCTATTCTTTTCGTTCGATCTATCATAGAGTTCGTACTAGAATAACACCTTAAGATACAAATCACACAATCTCAGATTCATCTATTCAAGCAACACAAAGAACTTCAAAGAGTGCCCCAAAGTTTCTACCGGAGAGTCAAGACGAAAACGTGTGCCAACCCCTATGCATAACTTCACAAGGTCACTGAACCCGCAAGTTGATCACCAAAACATACATCAAGTAGATCACGTGAATATCCCATTGTCACCACAGATAAGCACATGCAAGACATACATCAAGTGTTCTCAAATCCTTAAAGACTCAATCCGATAAGATAACTTCAAAGGGAAAACTCAATCCATTACAAGAGAGTAGAGGGGGAGAAACATCATAAGATCCAACTATAATAGCAAAGCTCGCGATACATCAAGATCGTGCCAAATCAAGAACACGAGAGAGAGAGAGATCAAACACATAGCTACTAGTACATACCCTCAGCCCCGAGGGTGAACTACTCCCTCCTCGTCATGGAGAGCGTCAGGATGATGAAGATGGCCACCGGTGAGGGATCCCCCCTCCGGCAGGGTGCCGGAACAGGGCCCCGATTGGTTTTTGGTGGCTACAGAGGCTTGCGACGGTGGAACTCCCGATCTAGGTTATGTTCTGGGGGTTTCTATATATATAAGAGGTTTTGGCGTCGGGAGCAAGTCAGGGGGGTCTCCGAGGCGGTCACGAGGAAGGGGGGCGTGCCCAGGGGGGTAGGGTGCGCCCCCACCCTCGTGGGTGCCTCGGGACTCTTCTGGCCCATATCTGATACTCCATGGGCTTCATCTGGTCCAAAAATAATCTCCGTCATTTTTCAGGTCAATTGGACTCCGTTTGGTTTTCCTTTTCTGCGATACTCAAAAACAAGGAAAAAACAGAAACTGGCACTGGGCTCTAGGTTAATAGGTTAGTCCCAAAAATCATGTAAAATAGCATATAAAGCATACTAGATGGATAATATAATAGCATGGAACAATCAAAAAATATAGATACATTGGAGACGAATCAGCAGCATTGGTTCTCGGTCCAATTATCGATGGATTTCATCTCACACGAGTCCTCATGGACGGCGGCAGCAGTCTTAACCTGCTTTATCAGGACACTGTCCGCAAAATGGGTATTTATCCATCAAGAATCAAGCCCACCAAAACCACCTTTAAAGGAGTATCCCTGGTGTTGAAGCCCGTTGTACGGGCACCGTAACATTGGAAGTAGTCTTCGGTTCGCCGGACAACTTCCGAAGCGAAGACTTGATCTTTGACATCGTCCCCTTCCGCAGTGGCTATCACACACTGCTTGGATGAACCGCCTTCGCCCGCTTCAACACGGTCTGTGACACCCAAAAATTTTAATTGGATTTTTCAAACTTTTATTTTGATTTGAGGAGGGTATTTAAATTTTCTTCTAAAGAACTCTCCCTCTCAAAAAATTTCTTTTATGACAAGTATTTTGTTTGGATTCACCCAAGACTTGGTTTTTGGTCTTGGAGGTTTTCCCTTCTTATTTGGACTCAAAACCAAATGCTTTTCACTTGGGAAAATTTCTTTTGAAAAATCTTTTAAATAGCCCTATGGCATTTGGAGTGATCTTCTCCCCTTTTCAAAAATCCCTCTTGCCATGACCTAAGTGGAAATCCCCTCCCATAAGCCTTTCCCCATCTTTGGATCATGATATACTTCAAATCCAGCAGTTTGAACCTCCCCATAAATTTCTCTTCCATTTATTTCTTATCAAAATTATTTCTGCCTCCTATTCTAGCTCTTGGAGATTTACAACGGAGCTACCATTTCTACTTTGAGTTTTGCCTCCAAACCAATTTCCCTAGCTAGTCCTTTGAGCCCTCAACCAGGATCCATGAAGATCCACTGGTCTCCAGTTCAAATATTTCAAATTATTCTTTCTGCAAGTTTGGACCTCATTTGCCAAATTTGATGAAATTCATTTGAATTCTCCTCCTAAAAATCTGAGAAAATTCAGGCAGCCTCTGGGTGCATTGAGAGGTCACCTCACCAAGTCCCAGCTCCAGAAAAAATTTTCTTCATGCCAAATCATTTCGTCGAGCACTTGATGGGCACTGTTTCTGTCAGGTTCAGAAAGTTCAGTTAACAGTTTCAGAGAACACTATCATTTTCTTCAGAACTTGTTCTCAATCTCGCCAGTAGCCGGTGTGGCGCCTTGCTCCCTGTCCCCTCCTTCTTATCCATGCGCCGCACGATCGCCTGGAAGGTTGCGGGCGTCAGCGACGAGCAGGAGGAGGTGCGCCACCCGTGAGCGACGGCAGCGGCGGCTTTGCGGCCGCCAGAGAGAGGCGCAGCGTAGAAGGCGCCGTCCAGCGCCGCCCAAGCCACCGGAGGCCGCCGCGTGGCCACCCACTCGCCCGTGCGCGTTGACACCCTCGTCGTGAACTGCTAGGCGCGGAGCGCGCTCTCTGCCGCCGCCGTGCCCGTACGGCCGCCCCGTCGAGGACCGGCGCTATTACGCCAAGCCCGGCCAAGGTTAGCGGGGGAACGGCACCAGTAAACCTTCCTGATGTTGCCTGGCTACTTAAACTCCCTGCCCAACCCCTGCCTCGCCGTAATTGCTCGCCGGAGCGATCCTGTTCACGGCCACCCCCTCGGATCGCCTATAAATAGAGGCCTCGAGCTCGAACTCGAACCCACACCACCTCTACACACCTCCAATACCACGCCAAGCCACTGGAAGAGCCCCGAGGGAGCCTTCTTCCCCAACTCCGGCCGCCTCGACCCGCCACGGGACCCAGCTCAATTCACTCCCGTGCATGCACCTCTACCCCTCAGCTCTTGCCAGTAGCCTTCTAGAGCATCCACTCTGCTGACCCGCGCTTCAATTTGGAGTTTGCAGCACCCACCGGAGTTCTCCACCATCGCCCAAGCCACCGTCCGCCGGAGAAAGTGTCGCCGTCGACGTGGTGCTCTCCGTCGACCAAGTCCACCACCCACCGACGCGGAAGAACACACTGAACCTCTTGGTACCCTCCGATCTCCCTGTCTCGCCGCGGTTCAACGCCGGCGACCACCGCAGCCTTCGGGCGCCGGCGAGCTCCGTTGGCCGTTTTTAAACCTGACGTGTGGACCCCCCCCCCCCGTCAGCCTCTCTTCTTTCACCCGCGAACCGTTTTCTGAAAGCTCCTTCGGGCAGAATACGTTTTCTCTTTGGGCTGGCGCATTTCTTTCCGAACCGTTTTCTGTTTTCTCAGTTAAGTCCCTGGATCTTTTCTGTTTCATCACAGATTAGTCCCTGGACTAAAACCCTTATATATTTTTAATAAAAGATGATTTTTGAGTGATTCTTTTTCTGTCAGTCTTGTATTTTTGTCTAGTTTTTTATGGTATTTATTTGGAAATTTTTTGGAACAAATTTTATGCACGCGATGATTTTCACGTTAGTGTACGTTTTCGCTATACCGTAGGTTCCGGAAGAGGTGACGGAGCCGCGAACTTCGCCGAGCTAGACTCCGACTTCTCCGAACCAGGCAAGCATGTTTGAACCTTTGATATGATAGGTGTTTTGCATGTTTGCTTGAATGGTTTGTGCTTGGCATATGAGCATCGGTGAGTATCTCGTTGCACGTAAGGCAACTATCCGAGTGGTTCCGAAGTTACTGTGATCTCTGATGAGAGATGGCCTAGTCATGTGGTGACATGAAAGGCAGTAAGGTGGTATTGTTATAGCATGCCAGCCTTACGACATCCGATAAACTCCGACGTTAACGTGGACTGAGTCACGTTACCGTTCTTTCCCTTTCGTGCTACCACATGTTTTCTGCAAAGAATATGGTTTAGTAAGTTGATAACCTCTTTCCGTGTACACACCAAATGGATGGGCCGGGATGAGGGTTCCATGGCCCTGGATTAAAGCCAGTCATCCGGTCAGGGGGCATGGGTGTTTCCGGTTGGGACCGAGAGGGGGGCACCCCTTAGAGCGCGCGTATATAAATTTGATCCCATGCTACGCGAGGTTGTAGCCTCCCCGTCTCAAAGTTTTTCTTGAACGTTGCCGAGGGTGATTCCTGGCTTCGGAATGTTGAATGGGTGTGTACTGGTTAGATGTGTTTCTTCCAAAACGCCGTAAACGGAACTAGTCCCTGTGACTACTGAAATCCGTTGGCTGTGGTTAAAGTACAAACTCTGCAGAGTCAAATCCTTCCGAGTCATCGTATCCATGGTCAAGGACCGTGACCAGTATATCCATATCTATGTCAGTCCTAGAGGCAAATCCCCGGTGAACAAGCTTGAGTGGTATACCCGTTTGAATTGTTATTCCTGTGGATGGACTAACCTTTATTTTATCACGTATCTGAATATTCCCTTGTTGTGATATTAAATTTATGAGCTACTAAATTATTAAGTTGTGAATGTAAGCCCTTTATGTGATGTCGCTCAGACGTCCGACTGTGGCACTCTTGTTATTTACTTTTGATATAAGCCCTTTATGTGATGTCGCTCAGACGTCCGACTGTGGCACTCTTGTTATTTACTTTTGATATAAGCCCTTTATGTGATGTCGCTCAGACGTCCGACTGTGGCACTCTTGTTATTTACTTTTGATATAAGCCCTTTATGTGATGTCGCTCAGACGTCCGACTGTGGCACTCTTGTTGTTTACTTTTGATATAAGCCCTTTATGTGATGTCGCTCAGACGTCCGACTGTGGCACTCTTGTTATTTACTTTTGATATAAGCCCTTTATGTGATGTCGCTCAGACGTCCGACTGTGGCACTCTTGTTATTTACTTTTGATATAAGCCCTTTATGTGATGTCGCTTAGACGTCCGACTGTGGCACTCTTGTTATTTACTTTTGATATAAGCCCTTTATGTGATGTCGCTCAGACGTCCGACTGTGGCACTCTTGTTATTTACTTTTGATATAAGCCCTTTATGTGATGTCGCTCAGACGTCCGACTGTGGCACTCTTGTTATTTACTTTTGATATAAGCCCTTTATGTGATGTCGCTCAGACGTCCGACTGTGGCACTCTTGTTGTTTACTTTTGATATAAGCCCTTTATGTGATGTCGCTCAGACGTCCGACTGTGGCACTCTTGTTATTTACTTTTGATATAAGCCCTTTATGTGATGTCGCTCAGACGTCCGACTATGGCACTCTTGTTATTTACTTTTGATATAAGCCCTTTATGTGATGTCGCTTAGACGTCCGACTGTGGCACTCTTGTTATTTACTTTTGATTTAAGCCCTTTATGTGATGTCGCTCAGACGTCCGACTGTGGCACGCACTGTCATTTATATTCTATTATAAGCCCTTTATGTGGTGTCGCCTTGACGCCCGACTGCGGCATTGTTATTCTTTTTGTATCCTTTCAACGAGTCATTCAGACACTCGATCGGCCCTCAGTATTACTTTGGGATTTCGGGAGGACTACCGCCCGACTTCCCTTTTATTTCCCATGCATTATTATTTCATTGTCTGAGTGCGTTTTGTTAATCTGTTCATATGCATCATGTTTACATTTGTTATATCTTATGTCCGAACTGTCTTGCGAGTACTTTCATAGTACTCACCTGGCTTGTTGATTTGGCCAGATGTTGACGAAGGCGATCTCATGGATGAAGAGTTTGATAGTGAGTCCGACGCCTAGAGGAGTCCCAGTCAGTCCCGTGCGATCCTGGATATTGGTCACATGTATTATATACGCTTCCGCCACCCACAATAAGTCTCCTCGAGCCTCACTCCGACGCTCGAAGAGCTGTTAGATTCAGGAGTCATGTCACCCACTTCGCTGTGTTTTATCCACCACCGCGTTTATTTGTGAGCTAGTAGTTATGCCACCCTATTCGCCGTTATGTTTTATCGGCGTGCTTGTAATAAATTGTTGAGCAGTCTCCGCTCAACCTTGTATTATATTCAGTACTCCTGGTATTTTCTTCTATGATCAAGATTTTGTCTACCAGTAAGAAGGATTCTTCTCTACTGCTCCATAAAAGGGATCGATTATTTTTATTGGAAAACCGGTCGTGACAAGCTTGGTACCAGAGCCAGGCTGACTGTAGGAAGCCACTAGGTGCGATCGCTAATCAGTTATTAGCGTCTTTAGTGCTTTTTCAGCATTTTGCAAATGTAGCTATTTTCTGTTGGTCATCATAAATTTATGATTTGACTACTCAGAATTTTTGCCTACTTTTGTAGATGGCTGGCAACGGCTGCGAGACTCGGGTGTTCACTAACGTGCCCAAGGGGTTTGTCAAACTCCTCGTCTCCATCACCAAGCTCGCGATCGGGCCAGCGACTCGTCCGGAGTTCACGCTTTACCAGCACAAGCTCAGCGACGACGTGTCTATGCACCAAGCCGTGGTGCAATTCAAGGGAGGACGTTCTACGTCACGCCACTTCCATTTTGTGGGAAGGGCCATGCCTACGGAGAGGCATGCCATGCAGATGGCCGCCCGTGAGGCGATAGCTCGCCTTTCGGATATCCTGCCTATGATGAAGACTCGTCGCTACCGCTACCTCCCATGCCATGTGCCATATACTTGTCACTATGCATTCGCCTGCCATAGGGGAGAGCGAGATGAAGCCGTCGAGATGGTTGTGGAGTATCTCAAAGCTCTGGAGGAATCTTTCGACAACCTCATGGACGATCTTGTGGCTGCCCGCATGGACTTAGTTCGGGGCGGTCCTGCCAGCAGGAAGGAGCTTCTCCACATGGCACCGCCACTGACTTTCGTCTCGTCCTCAGCATCTTATGCACAGGCCATTTTGGCCATTGCTCGCCGTCTGCCTACCACTGAGGAGTTCGACCGAGTCATCGCTCCTACTCTAGTCAGAGCTGCACCGCCTGCCGCACCCGCACTGCCGCCTGTCGCACCCGCGCGATCACCCCAGCGCAGTGCTACGCGCCTGGAGCCTACTAGGGAGGAGGTGGAGGTTGAGTCTCCTGCACCGCTGGGTCTTACCCTCGGCAAGGGGAAGGACATCGTCACCATCTCCGACTGAGTGCGCTTAGTAGCCGCACGTTGTGCCTGCATGTATGTTATGTTTTATATGTACGTTAGTTTGTAGTAGCTGTGTGCGCTGCATTCCGGAGGAGTGTGCTAACCTAAATAACATGTCAGGATTGTGTATGCACATCCTGAGTGTTGTATCATATGTTTGCGTATCGCGTGTAAGATATGTGCTAAGCAGTTCTTCTCCGTGCGAAATCGTTTATGTTTTCTTGAAAAATCTTGAGGTCTTTTAAATTTTTGCCTTTGCAAGATTTTTCCTTGTGCCACACAGTTCTTCTCATGAGTTTTGCAAAATAATACCCCAGAGTGGAAAATGTCTCGTCCGTGGACTCGTTCCATGCCCAATCAACCAGAAGAAGTTTATGGAACACAAACAAGCAACAACTTCACTCAGGGACAGTCTAGTCAACAGGACAGCGAAGCAGCCTTATCTCAAGTATGCCGCCTTTTCGAACAAAGCCAACAGCAACACCAAGAAATGATGAATCACGTCATCAATATGGGGAATCACCGTGAGCCATACCAACCACACTCCAAGTTGTCTGAACTGCAGAAGACACGCCCTTCAACGTTTGCTCACACTGATAGGCCACTTGAAGCCGATGATTGGCTTCGTGACATCGAAAGAAAGCTGATTATTGCTCAGTGTTCAGATCATGAGAAGGTGCTTTATGCACCTCACTACCTCACTGGAGCAGCTGCAGCATGGTGGGAAAACTTCCTACACATGCATCCCAGTGAACACAACATCACCTGGGAAGAGTTTAAGGAAGGCTTTCGTGGGGCACACATCCCCAGGAGCATCATAAAAATCAAGAAAAGAGAATTTGATGACCTCAAGAAAAGAGGCATGTCAGTGACAGAATACAACGGTCAGTTTACCCAGCTATCTCGTTATGCCTACGATGAGCATATGACTGAGAACAAAAGGATGGAAAATTCTTGGACGGCCTGGCGCCAGCATTAAGATGCCAACTGGTCGTACACACTTTCCCGGATTTTAAAACTCTGGTTGACAAGGCCATTACCTTGGAGAATGAGCGCCGCAGTCTGGAAGATATTCGTAAGCGAAAGAGGGACAAGACGACTCTTGCCCGCAACAACCGAAGCAAGCTGATGTTCAGAGGGTTGAAGCAAGAAAATCCACGACTACTGATCTAAGGCCAACCAGACAGTTTCATTCCAGGGACAAGGACTTCACATACCGTCCAGGGGTCACTTGCTATGCTTGTGGTGAAGAAGAGCACTATGCCAAACAGTGCCCAAAACCAAGGAACTCGGCCCCCAAGCCGAACAATGGTGGGAATAATCCAGCCCCCAAGCGCAACAATTTCAACCCCAACAACAATCACAGGAAGGGTCACCTGAACCATGTGACCAGGGATGAAGCGCAGAATGCCCCAGACATCGTGCTCGGTACGTTCCCTGTCAACACAGTACCTGCCACGGTTTTGTTTGATTCTGGAGCTTCTCACTCGTTCGTTTCGAAGAGTTTTGTTTTACAACATGGTTTTCCGATACTTCCTTTGGAAAAATCTATGATCATCAAGTCCCCCGGAAATAAGCAGATCACTCAGAGTTACTGCCAAGGAGTGATCATTGAGTTCGAAGGACTAAAGTTTCAAGCTAATCTCATCGTGTTGGAAAATAAAGGACTGGATGTCATCTTAGGGATGGACTGGTTGACCACCAACAAGGGATTTATTGATTGTTTCAATCGGACCGTGATTCTCACTCACCATCACGACAAGACAATAAAAGTTACCGCTCAAGAGAGACCACGGTCACGGCAACCAAAATTGAACAAAGTGGACATTTCAGAACTGAGAAAAGTTCCAGTGGTGTGCGAGTTTCCTGACGTATTTCCTGAAGAACTACCAGGCATGCCACCAGACCGAGAGATAGAGTTCAGCATCGAACTAGCACCTGGCACCACTCCCATCTATAAGAAACCTTATAGAATGGCACCCTCAGAATTGGTAGAATTGAAGAAGCAGATAAAGGAATTACTGGACAAAGGATTTATTCGAGCCAGCTCCTCACCTTGGGGTTCGCCAGTATTATTCGCCAAGAAAAAGGATGGGACACTGAGATTGTGTATAGACTATCGAGCTCTCAATATGGTCACCATCAAAAACAAATATCCGATGCCACGGATAAATGATTTGTTTGACCAGCTCGCACAAGCCAAGGTGTTCTCAAAAATTGATTTAAGATCGGGATATCATCAATTAAAAGTACGGACAGAAGATATCCCTAAGACAGCATTCACCTCCAGATACGGATTATATGAGTTCACAGTAATGCCGTTTGGACTGACGAACGCCCCCGCATATTTCGTCCACCTCATGAACAAAGTGTTTATGAAATTCATGGACAAATTTGTTGTGGTATTCATTGATGATATTCTGGTATACTCAAGGACACCAGAAGAGCATGCTGAGCATCTCAGAATTGTTTTGGGAGAATTAAGGAAACATCAATTGTACGCCAAATTTAGCAAGTGTGAATTTTGGCTAAGGCAAGTTGGTTTCCTAGGCCATATATTAACCCAAGAAGGCGTGGCCGTAGACCCAAAAAAGGTCAAAGCCATACTTGACTGGAAACCACCAACCAACGTGACAGATGTGCGGAGTTTCCTAGGAATGGCCGGATATTACATAAGATTTATTGAAGGATTCTCCACTGTGGCAAAACCAATGACACAGTTGCTCAAGAAAGACAAGAAATTTGTATGGACGGAAGCATGCGAGAAAAGCTTCCAAGAACTCAAGAAGAAACTAACAACCGCACCGGTCTTAACTGTGCCAGACATACACAAGAGTTTTGAAGTGTATTGTGACGCATCTCGGAAGGGCCTCGGATGTGTGCTGATGCAGGATGGCAAAGTTGTCGCGTATGCTTCCAGGAAACTACGGAAGCATGAGGAAAATTATCCAACTCATGACTTGGAGCTAGCAGCGGTCATCCATGCACTCAAGGAGTGGAGGCACTTTTTGTTGGGAAATCATTGTGAAATATATACGGACCATAAGAGCCTTAAATATATTTTCACGCAACCAGAGCTGAATTTACGCCAACGACGCTGGTTGGAATTGGTCAAGGACTATGATGTCGACATTCACTACCATCCAGGGAAAGCAAATGTAGTGGCAGATGCCCTTAGTCGGAACCCCAGCCCGGGCAACGACGGTCCACAGAACTTGAGGCCTGAGTTTCAGCAGGAGTTCGTTAGACTCAACATGGTGTTAGTCTCTGAGGGCACCGTATCAAATCTGGAGATACATCCCAGCCTAATGGACCAAATTAAGAAGGCTCAGCAAGGGCATCCCAGCATCGAGGGAATAAAGAGAAAAATGAGCCTTGGCAAAGCTTTAGAGTTCGTCACAGACAATGAAGGAACATTATGGTACGGGGACAGACTTTGCGTACCTAACATTGAGGAACTCAAGCAACAAATCCTAACCGAAAGCCACACCGCTCCATACTCGATCCACCCTGGAGGAACCAAAATGTACAAAGACATTCAGGAAAGATTTTGGTGGCACGATATGAAAAGGGATATAGCCGCATTTATTGCTTGTTGCGATTCATGTCAGCGCATTAAAGCCGAGCATCAAAAGCTAGCAGGGCTACTCCAGCCAAACAAGATACCGGAGTGGAAATGGGATGAAATTGGAATGGACTTCATCGTCGGACTACCTCGATCGCAACGCGGAAATGATGCCATATGGGTCATCACAGATAGGCTAACCAAGGTAGCACATTTCATTCCCGTGAAGACAACCTACTCCACTCAAAGGCTAGCCAAGCTTTATCTCTCCCGTATAGTTTGTTTGCATGGAGTCCCAAAGACTATAATATCCGACCGAGGCACTCAATTTGTCTCTAAATTTTGGGATCACCTGCAACAAGCTCTGGGCACGCAACTAGCTTTCAGTACAGCGTACCACCCACAGACTGATGGACAAACGGAACGCGTGAACCAAATCCTAGAGGACATGCTGAGAGACTGTGTGCTCACCTATGGATCCAGTTGGGAAGAAAGTTTGCCATATGCCGAGTTTGCTTACAACAACAGTTACCAAGCCAGCTTACAAATGGCACCCTTTGAAGCATTGTACGGACGGATGTGTCGGACCCCACTGAATTGGTCAGAAACAGGTGACAGTCGTATCTTCGGCCCAGACATGCTCAAGGAGGCCGAGGAGAAGGTTAAGCAGATCAGGGACAGACTCAAGACAGCCCAAAGCCGACAAAAGAGCTATTACGATCAAAAACATCGTGAGGTCAGCTTTGAACCCGGTGATTTCGTATACCTACGAGTGTCTCCTATGAGGGGCCTGCAACGGTTCAAAATTAAGGGGAAGCTAGCCCCGAGATTTATTGGACCATTCTGTATAATTGCCCGAAGAGGCACGGTAGCCTACTAGCTAGACCTACCCAAAGAGCTGTCAGACGTCCACGACGTGTTTCACGTCTCACAGTTGAGGAAATGTGTGAACAACCCGGAGAAGCATGTATCTCATGAAATCATTGATGTGCAACCAGACCCCACCTACAAAGAGCGGCCAGTAAAGGTTTTGGAAGAGTCTGAAAGGAGGACCCATCAGAAAACAACTAATTTTTTCAAGGTTCAGTGGAGCAACCACATCGAGGATGAAGCTACATGGGAAAGGGAAGATTTTCTCCAGGCAGAGTATCCATATCTATTTGAAGATCAGCAGAAATCTCGGGGACGAGATTTTTCCTAAGGGGGTAGGTGTTGTGACACCCAAAATTTTTAATTGGATTTTTCAAACTTTTATTTTGATTTGAGGAGGGTATTTAAATTTTCTTCTAAAGAACTCTCCCTCTCAAACATTTTCTTTTATGACAAGTATTTTGTTTGGATTCACCCAAGACTTGGTTTTTGGTCTTGGAGGTTTTCCCTTCTTATTTGGACTCAAAACCAAATGCTTTTCACTTGGGAAAATTTCTTTTGAAAAATCTTTTAAATAGCCCTATGGCATTTGGAGTGATCTTCTCCCCTTTTCAAAAATCCCTCTTGCCATGACCTAAGTGGAAATCCCCTCCCATAAGCCTTTCCCCATCTTTGGATCATGATATACTTCAAATCCAGAAGTTGAACCTCCCCATAATTTCTCTTCCATTTATTTCTTATCAAAAATTATTTCTGCCTCTATTCTAGCTCTTGGAGATTTACAAAGGAGCTACCATTTCTACTTTGAGTTTTGCCTCCAAACCAATTTCCCTAGCTAGTCCTTTGAGCCCTCAACCAGGATCCATGAAGATCCACTGGTCTCCAGTTCAAATATTTCAAATTATTCTTGCTGCAAGTTTGGACCTCATTTGCCAAATTTGATGAAATTCATTTGAATTCTCCTCCTAAAAATCTGAGAAAATTCAGGCAGCCTCTGGGTGCATTGAGAGGTCACCTCACCAAGTCCCAGCTCCAGAAAAAAATTTCTTCATGCCAAATCATTTCGTCGAGCACTTGATGGGCACTGTTTCTGTCAGGTTCAGAAAGTTCAGTTAACAGTTTCAGAGAACACTGTCGTTTTCTTCAGAACTTGTTCTCAATCTTGCCAGTAGCTGGTGTGGCGCCTTGCTCCCTGTCCCCTCCTTCTTATCCCTGCGCCGCATGATCGCCTGGAAGGTTGCGGGCGTCGGCGACGAGCAGGAGGAGGTGCGCCACCCGTGAGCGACGGCAGCGACGGCTTTGCGGCCGCCAGAGAGAGGCGCAGCGTAGAAGGCGCCGTCCAGCGCCGTCCAAGCCACCGGAGGCCGCCGCGTGGCCACCCACTCGCCCGTGCGCGCTGACACCCTCGTCGTGAACTGCTAGGCGCGGAGCGCGCTCTCTGCCGCCGCCGTGCCCGTACGGCCGCCCCGTCGAGGACCGGCGCTATTACGCCAAGCCCGACCAAGGTTAGCGGGGGAACGGCACCAGTAAACCTCCTTGATGTTGCCTGGCCACTTAAACTCCCTGCCCAACCCCTGCCTCGCCGTAATTGCTCGCCGGAGCGATCCCGTTCACGGCCACCCCCTCGGATCGCCTATAAATAGAGGCCCCGAGCTCAAACTCGAACCCACACCACCTCTACACACCTCCAATACCCCGCCAAGCCACTGGAAGAGCCCCGAGGGAGCCTTCTTCCCCAACTCCGGCCGCCTCGACCCGCCACGGGACCCTGCTCGATTCGCTCCCGTGCGTGCACCCCTACCCCTCAGCTCTTGCCAGTAGCCTTCTAGTGCATCCACTCTGCTGACCCGCGCTTCAATTTGGAGTTTGCAGCACCCACCGGAGTTCTCCACCATCGCCCGAGCCACCGTCCGCCGGAGAAAGTGTCGCCGTCGACGTGGTGCTCTCCGTCGACCAAGTCCACCACCCACCGACGCGGAAGAACACACTGAACCTCTTGGTACCCTCCGATCTCCCTGTCTCGCCGCGGTTCAACGCCGGCGACCACCGCAGCCTTCGGGCGCCGGCGAGCTCCGTTGGCCGTTTTAAACCTGACGTGTGGACCCCCCCCCCGTCAGCCTCTCTTCTTTCACCGCGAACCGTTTTCTGAAGCGCCTTCGGGCAGAATACGTTTCTCTTTGGGCTGGCGCATTTCTTTCCGAACCGTTTTCTGTTTTCTCAGTTAAGTCCCTGGATCTTTTCTGTTTCATCACAGATTAGTCCCTGGACTAAAACCCTTATATCTTTTTAATAAAAGATGATTTTTGATTGATTCTTTTTCTGTCAGTCTTTTATTTTTGTCTAGTTTTTTATAGTATTTATTTGGAAAATTTTTGGAACAAATTTTATGCACGCGATGATTTTCACGTTAGTGTACGTTTTCGCTATACCGTAGGTTCCGGAAGAGGTGACGGAGCCGCGAACTTCGCCGAGCTAGACTCCGACTTCTCCGAACCAGGCAAGCATGTTTGAACCTTTAATATGATAGGTGTTTTGCATGTTTGCTTGAATGGTTTGTGCATGGCATAAGAGCATCGGTGAGTATCTCGTTGCATGTAAGGCATCTATCCGTGTGTTCCGAAGTTACTGTGATCTCTGATGAGAGATGGCCTAGTCATGTGGTGACATGAAAGGCAGTAAGGTGGTATTGTTGTAGCATGCCAGCCTTACGACATCCGATAAACTCCGACGTTAACGTGGACTGAGTCACGTTACCGTTCTTTCCCTTTCGTGCTACCACTTGTTTTCTGCAAAGAATACGGTTTAGTAAGTTGATAACCTCATTCCGTGTACACACCAAATAGAGGGGCCGGGATGAGGGTTCCATGGCCCTGGATTAAAGCCAGTCATCCGGTCAGGGGGCATGGGTGTTTCCGGTTGGGACCGAGAGGGGGGCACCCCTTAGAGCGCGCGTATATAAATTTGATCCCATGCTACGCGAGGTTGTAGCCTCCCCGTCTCAAGTTTTTCTTGAACGTTGCCGAGGGTGATTCCTGGCTTCGGAATGTTGAATGGGTGTGTACTGGTTAGATGTGTTTCTTCCAAAACGCCGTAAACGGAACTAGTCCCTATGACTACTGAAATCCGTTGGCTGTGGTTAAAGTACAAACTCTGCAGAGTCAAATCCTTCCGAGTCATCGTATCCATGGTCAAGGACCGTGACCAGTATATCCATATCTATGTCAGTCCTAGAGGCAAATCCCCGGTGAACAAGCTTGAGTGGTATACCCGTTTGAATTGTTATTCCTGTGGATGGACTAACCTTTATTTTATCACGTATCTGAATATTCCCTTGTTGTGATATTAAATTTATGAGCTACTAAATTATTAAGTTGTGAATGTAAGCCCTTTATGTGATGTCGCTCAGACGTCCGACTGTGGCACTCTTGTTATTTACTTTTGATATAAGCCCTTTATGTGATGTCGCTCAGACGTCCGACTGTGGCACTCTTGTTATTTACTTTTGATATAAGCCTTATGTGATGTCGCTCAGACGTCCGACTGTGGCACTCTTGTTATTTACTTTTGATATAAGCCCTTTATGTGATGTCGCTCAGACGTCCGACTGTGGCACTCTTGTTATTTACTTTTGATATAAGCCCTTTATGTGATGTCGCTCAGACGTCCGACTATGGCACTCTTGTTATTTACTTTTGATATAAGCCCTTTATGTGATGTCGCTTAGACGTCCGACTGTGGCACTCTTGTTATTTACTTTTGATTTAAGCCCTTTATGTGATGTCGCTCAGACATCCGACTGTGGCACGCACTGTCATTTATATTCTATTATAAGCCCTTTATGTGGTGTTGCCTTGACGCCCGACTGCGGCATTGTTATTCTTTTTGTATCCTTTCGAGGAGTCATTCAGACACTCGATCGGCCCTCAGTATTACTTTGGGATTTCGGGAGGACTACCGCCCGACTTCCCTTTTATTTCCCATGCATTATTATTTCATTGTCTGAGTGCGTTTTGTTAATCTGTTCATATGCATCATGTTTACACTTGTTATATCTTATGTCCGAACTGTCTTGCGAGTACTTTCATAGTACTCACCTGGCTTGTTGATTTGGCCAGATGTTGACGAAGGCGATCTCATGGATGAAGAGTTTGATAGTGAGTCCGACGCCTAGAGGAGTCCCAGTCAGTCCCGTGCGATCCTGGATATTGGTCACATGTATTATATACGCTTCCGCCACCCACAATAAGTATCCTCGAGCCTCACTCCGACGCTCGAAGAGCTGTTAGATTCAGGAGTCATGTCACCCACTTCGCTGTGATTTATCCACCACCGCTTTTATTTGTGAGCTAGTAGTTATGCCACCCTATTCGCCGTTATGTTTTATCGGCGTGCTTGTAATAAATTGTTGAGCAGTCTCCGCTCAACCTTGTATTATATTCAGTACTCCTGGTATTTTCTTCTGTGATCAAGATTTTGTCTACCAGTAAGAAGGATTCTTCTCTACTGGTCCGTAAAAGGGATCGATTTCTCAATAAATATTTTTATTGGAAAACCGGTCGTGACACGGTCCCACATTATGCCTACTTAAAGCTCAAAATGCCCGGACCCCGCGGCGTCATTACAGTTAATGGAAACACGGAGCGCTCCCTCCGTACCGAGGAGCACACCGCAGCCCTCGCGGCCAAGGTACAAAGCGGCCCTACTAAGCCGCATACCTCATCGGCCATCAAGCCCCTGGACAAACGAGTCCGGTCAACTATGTGCGATGACAGCTCAGTAACTCCAGAGCTAGCCTAGCAGTTTCGCCTCCGTCGATTGCCACACACATCCGCGACATTTGTACCTCGTGTGCATAATTACGCACTCAAAATACCTTGGGCATCAACGGAGGCACAATACAGATGAGTCTATAGCACGGCTACACCCTATATGACCTTGACCTGATTATTTTTCCCTTTCTTCTTCAAAACCACAGGTGCATTAAAACCTAGCTATTCCACGAACGAACAAGAACTCTCTCTGAGCCCGGTTTCATAAGGATAGCTGTGGACCGTTCCTTTCAAGGAACCTCCCTCAAAGGCAAAAACGACGCAGATGTGCGGCAGGATCTTCAAAGACCACCTTTTTTAGGACCTGTATGGATATTTTCCCTTATTTACAAAATCTTGGCATGTAAAATAGCCTTGACCTGTACTCCATCCTCTGTAAGAGCACGTTTTAACGTATCAAATCAGACCATAATGGAAACGGTTTTTTCCTACCTTATTCGGTATTGACCTACTCCATAATCTGCATGCCGTCTTCACGACTAATGGACATGCACACATTGGCATCAATGGCCAGGGGCTTTATTTGGCCACAAACATTCAAAAACAAAAAGTCCAAACACTTTCATAGTACACTTCGGTGTCCCTAATATAGCATTATATGCATCGGCTCCGAATCATGTCTTTGGTCAATAGTTGGGTTGCCCGGCAACTGTGCTTACCACCTTATGTTTCGTTTGTTCGGCTAAGGTAGTAAAGGGAGAACTACTGCGATTGTGTTTCTGGCTCGTCCAGTTAAGCACCTCAGTAAAGAAAGCCGAAAACTGGCTGTCATGATGCGGCGAGAGCTGGTCAGCAATTCGGCGACTCACTAAATCTCTAGAGATTTTTTCTGTATTATACGAAGGACTGGTCTCCACCCGGTCAGGCGTCTCAAGCACCCAAGTTCGGATAGCCGAACAACACTAGGGGCTACGCCTCTAATCCCATTGTCAAACTCCTCTGGCTAAGTGAGAGTGTTAAAGCCGCATAGTCTGATTGCCTCGTTCGCTGCACGATCACCTCCTTTACGGACCAAGACGTTGGAACAAGTGTGGTCACGTGCTATTCCGAACACCCTCGTAGCATCTACGTGGGGCCGAAGCCGACGACTAGCAAACTTTCAGATATAACAAATGGACGCACAGGAGGAAAATAATTCAGGATAAACAAGCAAGCATATTATACATAGGCCTTGTTTCATAAACAAAAAGTCTGGACAACCCGGATACATTCATTCGAACATGAGATCCTTCGAGCATTGACCCTCTATCAAACGGGAACCCTCTAGGACGTCTTCGAAATAGTGCTCCGGCGTGCGGTGGTCCTTGCCTCTAGGCGGGACCTCAACTACCACAACGGCGGCCTTCATTTTCGCCCAGTGCATCTTGACACTGGCGAAGGCCATCCGCACACCTTCTATGCATGCCGACCGCTTGATTGCATCAATCCGGGGCAGCGCATCGACGAGTCGCTGCACCAGGCCGAAGTACCTGCTCGGAACGGGTTCGGTTGGCCATAGCTGGGCTATAATGTTCCTCATGGCCAACCCGGACATCCTATGCAGCTCGACCCACTGCGCCATCTGGTCGTTCAACAGCGACGGGCACTCTTGCGCCGCGAATTGCAACCAGAATAGCTTCTCCGTCGTGTGCCCCTCCTGGGCCCGGAAGAACTGCGCGGCATCGGCAACACTCTTCGGAAGATCCGCAAAGGCGTCTGGAGAACTCCACAGTCGAGTGAGCAAGGCATACTTCTGATTGCCGAATTTACTCTGTAAAAGAAAGCGCTTACCAGCCGCTATCTGCTTGGCCTGCTCAATCTCCTCGCGCGCCGCACGGGACTCGTTCCGCGCCTCCTTGGCTCCCTAGAGAGCCTTGTCCAGCTCGGCCGCTTGGGATTTATTCTTCTCTTCCAAGGACTCGCACTTGCTGGCGGCATCCTTGAGTGCTTGCTCTACTTCGGTCACCCGCTCCTCGTATCGGCGGCGGGCAGCCTGTTCGGTCTTTAAATCCGCGGCCGCTTTGTCAGCAGCCGCTTGGCTCACCCACGCCTGCTCCTTGGCCTTGGCGAGGTCGCCCTTCAGGGTCTCGACCGTGACTGCACTTCCTGCAAATGAACAGGGCAACACAGGAGCTTAGACTCCACATGGTATATTATTTTGGGTGTGTAAACATTTTAAAAAACATACCTTGTGCCTCATCAAACCTCTTGTTGATGCGGACGAGATCCTCATCAGCCAGCCCCTGCTTCCGCTTGAGCTCGGATACTTCGGCGGCCTGGGCGGCTGCCGCTAATAGTGATGCATGTTTTTTTCAAAATAGACAAGTACATTATCTCCTGGGAATACTATCGATCCTCTGTTCGGCCGTTTTTCCACAAACCGAACAGAGTCTTAGGGGCTACTATCTATACACATGCATATTTTTTCATATGAACAGTGGCTAAAAAGTTCTTACATCGCATACCTCGAAACCTGTTAATAGGCTAGCGAAGGCTTCGTTTAGCCCGCTCTTGGCGGATTGAACCTTTTCAACCACCGCACCCATTAGGATGTGGTGCTCCTCCACGATGGAAGCGCATTGAAGCATCTCCATCAGTGTGTTCGGCGCCTCTGGATTAGTGGAGGTCGCCGCTGGAGTTGGCGCTCCCCCCTCCTTTGAAGGGGGCGCTTATTCGGCCCCGGGGCCACTTGGGTGTCCGGAATGGTGTTCGACTGGGGCCGGATTGGTCTAGGCCCCCGCCGTAAGTCTCCATGGGGATTACGTCCCCCATGTTCTCAGCACCCGAGGCATTACCCTCTGGTGCCGTCTTGGTGGTCCCCCGCGCCTCTCCATGGACCGGAGAGGTCCTTTGGGATAATACCTCGGCGTCGTCCGCAGTAGGTGACGGGGAGGTTCGCGGAGGTGATTCGCTCTCCATCATCTCCGACGCCAGAGAATTCCCCGACGATGAAGATAGTTGGGGAAGATCGCGGGCCGGACTTCAGCACATGATTTAATATGATTCCCACGATTCAAAAAAGACTGGATGTGTGTAGAGCATCCTTAGATACTTACGATTCGGCTAGGGGCTTGACCCTGGGGTGATGCTTGGGGATGGCTTCGGCGTCTGAATCCGAGTCATCGGACAGGGATATTTTCCCCTCTTGGCTGCCGTCGCCTCCGGGTCTATGGAGGCCGCCCTCTTCCTCCCCTTGGGAGGAGGGTTATCTTCTTCCTCCTCCTCTTCGTCCTCGTCTTCGTCCCCCTCGTGGGAGGAGGGAGCCTCGGTCCCTCCGGACACGGCGTCCGAAGTACCTTTATGGTGGAGGCCATCTTCGGCCTCCTTGCACTTCTTCTTCTTCTTGTCCTTCTTCGACGGCACCTAGTATGGCACCGGAACCAGCATCTTCATTAGCAGAGGATTGGCTGGATCTTCGGGGAGTGGGGCCAAACACCTGATCCGCTCCTCCTTTTTCGTCCAACCCTGTTTGGAGGAGGAAATTCTCAACACCCCCTTTTTCTTTGATGAACTAAGCTATGTTCGGAAATTTAATACTTGCGGGGGTGCCCAGGTGATTGCAGTCAAGGCCAATGTCCTCGGACGCCACGACTTTCGAGTCTTGAAGAGCAATTTCCAGATCTCTTTGTGCGTCATGCCGAAGAAATGCTGCAGGGTCTGCGGCCCTTCCGGATTGAACTCCCACATACAGAGAGGCCGTCGCTGGCAGGGAAGGGTTCGACGGACGAGCATCACCTGGATCACATCAGTAAGGCTGGTGTTCTTTACTATGATACTCTTGATGCGCTTTTGCAGCATCAGCACCTCGTCAGACGATCCCCAGTCCAGACCTTTGTTGGTCCACGACGCGAGCCGCGGCGGGGGTCCGGATCTGAATGCAGGAGCGGCTACCCACTTGGTGCCGCATGGTTCGGTGATGTAGAACCACTCCTGCTGCCATGTCTTGACGGTCTCCATGAAGGCCCCTTTGGGCCAGGTAACATTGGGGAGCTTGCTCACCATGGCGCCGCTGCAATCCGCGTGCTGCCCCTCGACCACCTTCGACTTCACATTGAAGACCTTGAGCCACATCCCGAAGTGTGGGGGGATGCGGAGAAATGCCTCACACACGACGATGAACGCCGAGATGTGAAGGAAGGAATTCGGGGCTAGATCGTGAAAATCTAGCCCGTAATAGAACATGAGACCGCGAACAAAGGGGTGAAGGCTAAACTCTAACCCGCGGAGGAAGTGAGGGATGAACACGACCCTCTCGCCGGGCTCTGGTGTGGGGATGACTTTCCCTTTTGCGGGGAGCCTGTGTGTGATTTCCGCAGTCAAGTACCTCGCCTCCCGGAGCTCTTTGACGTTCTCCTCTGTCACGGAGGAGGCCATCCACTTGCCTTGAGCACCGGATCCGAACATTGCTGGAAGGGATGGTGGCGGTGGGAAAGATTGGAGCTTGGGCGCTGGAGCTCGAGGATGGGAAGGCAGAGGAAAGAAGAGGGCGTGGGGTGAGAAGATGGATCTTTATCCGTTTATATAGGCCGTGAATATCAAGCGCCCCCCCTTAAGCCTTAAAAACTTGCCTGTTCCCAAGGGGTCGCGCGAATGACACGGTTGGATTACCCAAACCCGTATTGATAAGAATCCCGTAATAAGGGGACACGATCTCTTCTTTGACAAGACCTGTCGATAGAGGCCGCGCCTCAAAACGCGAGGTAGGAGGCCAACAAAACGGTTCAATAATAAGGCCAGACGTAACATCTCTTCGAAAAAGCTGTCGAAGGACATAACTTATTTTGCTTAAGTATTTTGCCCTTGAGGTTGGGGATTGTAACTATTATATAGAGCCAGACTCACTTCTCTTGTTCGGGAGACTGCCTTGGAGTATTCGGAGGAGGAACTCGCCTTGCAATGCCGAAGACAATTTGCGCGCCGGACACATCATCATTGAAGCCTGGTTCAGAGGCTACTGAGGGAGTCCTAGATTATGACATGGGCCGGACTGATGGGCCGTGAAGATACAAGACAGGAGACCTTCCCCCGTGTCCGGATGGGACTCTCCTTTGCGTGGATGGCAAACTTGGCGTTCGGATGTGTAGTTTCCTTTCTCTGTAAACCGACTTTGTACAACCCTAGGCTCCTCTGGTGTCTATATAAACCGGAGGGTTTGGTCCGTAGAGGCTAACACAAATCATACAGGCTAGACATCTAGGGTTTAGCCATTACGATCTCGAGGTAGATCAACTCTCGTAACCCCTATACTCATCAAAGTCAATCAAGCAGGAAGTAGGATATTACCTCCATTAAGAGGGCCCGAACCTGGGTAAACATCGTGTCCCCTGCCTCCTGTTACCTTCGATCCTCAGACGCATAGTTCGGGACCCCCTACCTGAGATCGGCCGGTTTTGACACCGACACCCCTCCTGGCCGCCGGCCTCTCTTCCCTCTCCTTTATATATGTGGCCAGGGGGCACCCCAAAGATAACAGATAACCTCTTAGCCGTGTGCGGTGCCCCCTCCACAGTTTAACACCTCGATCATATCGTCGTAGTGCTTAGGCGAAGCCCTGCGCCGGTAACTTCATCATCACCGTCACCACACCGTTGTGCCGACGGAACTCTCCCTCGACCCTCTACTGGATCAAGAGCTCGAGGGACGTCATCGTGCTGAATGTGTGCTGAACACGGAGGTGCCGTACGTTCGGTACTTGGATTGGTTGAATTGTGAAGACATTCGACTACATCAACTACGTTAACACACTCTCCCATCTATGAGGGTACGTGAACACACTCTCCTGTCTCGTTGCTATGCATCTCCTAGATAGATCTTGCATGATCGTAGGAATTTTTTTTGAATTACTATGTTCCCCAACAGTTCGAATAGGTGGTGCTATCGTACATCCACGTTGATGGAGACTTCAACCTACGAAGGGTAATGGTTGCGCGAGTCCACAGAGGACTCCACCCACGAAGGGTCCACGAAGAAGCAACCTTGTCTATCCCACCATGGTCATCGCCCATGAAGGACTTGCCTCACTCGGGTAGATTTTCACGAAGTAGGCGATCTCCTTGCCCTTACAAACTTCTTGGTTCAACTCCACAACTTGATGGAGGCTCCCAAGCGACACCTAACCAATCTATGAGACACCACTCTCCAAAAGGTAAGATGTCGTCTTGATGATGAACTCCTTGCTCTTGTGCTTCAAATGATAGTCTCCCCAATACTCAATTTTCTCACACGGATTTGGATATGGTGGATAGATTATTTGAGTGGAAAGCAACTTGGGGAAGGCTAGAATTAAAGATTCTTGTGGTAGGATTGGTATATCTTGATCTCAACACATGAGTAGGTGGTTCTCTCTCAGAAATTGTATGCTGGAAGTGTAGACACGTTCTGATGGATCTCTCACATATGGAGAAGGGGGTGGAGGGGTATATATAGCATCCACACAAAATCCAACCGTTACACATATTTGACCCAACTCGGTCAGACCGAATAGATGAACTTGGTGAGACCGATTTAGTTCAAAATGTGAACATTAGGAATCTCGGTGGGACCGATGTGCACTTTGAGCAAGCAAAGCATTAAGCAACACTTCATCCCCTTTTAATAGTATTGGCTTTCCTATGGACTCAATGTGATCTTGGATCACTAAAAATGAAACGAAGAGTCTTGAGCTTTTGCCAATATGTGTCCTTAGCATTTTAAGGGGTCCACATCTCTAGTCCATGCCAATGCCATTCATTGAACTTTTTAAAATATTAAACTTGAATGATCATTAGTTCAATGAGCTATATGTTGTTATAAATTACCAAAACCACCAGGGGATTAATTGCACTTTCAGATATTCTGATGTTAGCATGCCTTCTCCCCGGCACGCCTCATTTATTAACCTTCCCAATGATGCGGGAAAGTGTAGGGATACCCGCAACAACATGACCTCGTGAGTTCAATGTATAACAAACACGCACAACTGCATCACACACACCAAACTCACAACACGCACACCGGCCTAACGCACGCACACACCCCTCAAAACTCTCGAGCATGCTTCCTCTCAGCCTCATGACACGGCTGCTTGCCCTTAGGACCTCGCCACCGTTGCGCCCACAAAGTCGTCGAGCCACAACGCCACCAAATCCCCGAGTCGTCGTGTCCTTAAATACCATCCGCCATCGTGCCCAAGGGCGCCGCCACACACATCCCGCCGAAGCTGCCAAGCCATAAAAGATGCAAGAGGAGAGAGTTAAGAGGCTAGAGGGAGATGGAGGGGCTCACCGCATCGATAACAATGGATGACACCGCTGCGGTGGATTTCCCCGTGGGATCCGATGCCGGCAAGCGCGTAGCTATATGATCTTGCTGAATTTGTCCCCCCCTCCCCACCCCCACACACTCGCTTGAATTGATCCGCGGCATTCGCCGTTGTAGTCTGTTTTAATCTTTTTCAAGTGGGTGCGGGTGAGCTCGGGCTCCGACTGGAGTTCTGGAGCTCAAAATTTGTAGTGTTCCTCTAGAAGAAGCTTGAAATTACTTCTATACTGATTAACTGATGTGTGTGCAAAAAAAAAAACTGATTAACCGATGAAACAACCAGTGTTTGGTAACTGGCACACTTCCGCGGGGGTGCATTGGTGAGCTGGACGGGGCCCCACACGCAGCAATTTACTTCTATTATGGTGGCCGCCTCCTCTCCCTGGCCAGATCCCAAATTTGAAATCGCCCAACGTCTCCAGACTCCTCCTCTCCGCTCTCCATTTCAAAACCCCCAATCTCGTCCTCTCCCCACCCCCACCCCCACCCCCACCGCCGCCGGCCCGCCGCCGCCGCTCCGCCCAGATCCCGCCCGCCGCAAGCCCATCCCCGCCTCCATCGCAGCCGCAGCCGCAGCCGCGATGCTGTCGGACGGCGGCGACGACGACAGCTCCGGCCCCGCGCGGTTCGAGCTGCAGGAGGACCCCTCCTTCTGGAAGGACAACAACGTGCAGGTAGCGATTCTTCTCGCCCCCCTCTCCGGGAGCTCCCGCGCCTCCGCATCCTCGATTCTCCCCTCGTGGCGGCGTCTCGATCTAGTTTCGCCCGCGCCCGCGTGCTGCGCCGACGGAGCATTTCGTCGAACACCTAGTTCGTGACGCCTGGCCCGCGCTAACCGCTCCGTCCCGCAGGTCGTGATTCGTGTCCGCCCGCTCAGCAGCAGCGAGATATCGGTGCAGGGGGAGAAGAGGTGCGTCAGGCAGGACAGCGGCCAGAGCATCACATGGACCTGCCACCCGGAGTCCCGGTTCACCTTTGATCTAGTTGCCGATGAGCACATCACGCAGGTATAATCCTTGTTTCTCGGTCTCTCGTTCGCCTGTTCCTTCACTTGTTCAGCAGATGCGTAAACGCTCTTGTGCTTGTGCTGTGTAGGAGAGTCTTTTCAAGGTTGCTGGGGTGCCCATGGTGGAGAACTGCATGGCTGGCTACAACAGCTGCATGTTTGCTTATGGGCAGGTGAGCTACAGCCTCCACCTGCTGTTGCACTGTGCTTACTCTCTTTTATTTGCACTTTCAATCATTGTGCTTACAAAAGTGTCCTGTTTCTTAGACCGGTAGTGGCAAGACCCACACGATGCTTGGGGACATAGAAAATGGCACACGGAGGAACAATGAGAACTGTGGTATGACACCTCGAGTGTTTGAGCATCTCTTCTTAAGAATACAGAAGGCAAGCTCTGATGACATGTTTATTCTGATGTCTAATTTTGTGCTGTAGATGCTGTACTGTTTCTAAGGTAAACTTTTCAATTGGTGTTTGCAGGAAAAGGAAATAAGAAGAGACGAAAAGCTCAGTTTTACTTGCAAGTGCTCATTCTTGGAGATATATAATGAGCAGATTCTGGATTTGCTCAATCCAAACGCAACAAACTTACAGGTTATTCACTAAAATCTAGTGCCTGCGTATTGGCAGCTATTTGGTGGTTGCATCTTTGCCGTGACACTGTTGGGAAAAGTTTACAAAGTTGGCATCTAACTTCTTTGGACCATGACCGTCTTAGCTATGCTTTTCTTTTACAGTTAAGGGAGGATGCGAAAAGGGGTATGCATGTTGAGAATCTGACTGAACATGAGGTTTCTAATGCCCGAGAAGCACTGCAACAACTTATCGAGGTCAGTGTCCCAAAAACAGCGTAGTAGGCCTGATTTTGGCAGTACCTAATATAACATGCCTACATCAATTTTGCTCAAGGTTCTTCGCACAAATAGTCAAATACACATATATAAACTAAGTGTATAAATATAAACATGCTGTTTCAATCTCCAATTCCTTGTCTCCTTGACTTCTCTTTTGATCGTTTTAGCAACCGTCACTGACAATTACAGCCACTTACTTTTCAAACCTATATACTTAAACATTATGCAATACAGTTTTCTTTTGATGCAGTATGAATAGAAATACGTAAATATGAATTTTACATAGGAACAATTAGCATATTGTACTTTACTTACTAGATGGAGTGACTGAACTATTTAGAACATGGACTGCAGTTAAGCTGATCAGATCCATTATTTTCGCATGGCATGTTACACTAGTTTTTCCTTTATCTCTAGGGATTGCAGCAAGTTTTCCCCTCCCTTTATTAGTCAGTTTATTATCTGTGTTAGTTTCACTAGCTAAATTCTGCATTTTCTCTCCAGGGGGCAGCAAACAGAAAGGTGGCATCTACCAATATGAACCGAGCAAGTAGCCGTTCTCATAGTGTATTCACATGTCTTATAGAGAGCAAGGTATAGTTTTTGTGTAATAGGAAGCAAAGCGTTCTTGCCTTAACTTTCAAAGATATTGCTAGACCAGCATCTATTTGTCCCTACCTTAATGCGTGCATATGTATTGATGCACTTAATCTTCTAACTGAACTATCAACCTTACAGTGGGAATCTCAAGGGATCAAGCATCATCGATTTTCTCATCTTAACCTTGTTGACCTTGCTGGCTCAGAGAGGTAAGTTCCACATGTAACCTTGCTTGTTTTGTTACGTATGATCTTGTATTTCAGAGCTACCACAAATATACTTGTTATGCTTTTCAAGTCTCCTATTCTTGCCACTGAACGTGGACGATGTGTGATGTGCAGGCAAAAGAGTTCAGGTGCTGAAGGGGAACGCTTGAAGGAAGCTTCAAACATCAACAAGTCACTCTCAACCTTAGGGTTAGTTGTTGAGCTTCAATTCTTTACCTCAGATAATACTAAACTGTTCATAGCTTGACTTGATTCAGTTTAATCATTTCACTGTTTCCCTATGGGATTGTTACAGACATGTTATTACCAGCCTTATTGCTGTGTCAAACAAAAAGTCACAGCATGTTCCCTACCGAGATTCGAAATTGACATTTCTGCTGCAGGTAATATGCACAGCTGAAGTGGTAGATTTCTCACGTTATGTTTTTGACATCTCTGATGTTAACTTTGTTTATTTATACATTTTCATCTCTTTTCAGGACTCACTTGGAGGTAACTCCAAGACCACTATAATTGCAAATATAAGCCCATCTAGCTGGTAGACTTCTAAACATGACTTCTTTTTCCTTTTCTGCAAAAGGCTTGCTATAGTTACATGCATCTTACTGATATTTTAATTTGTATTTCTAGCTGTGCAGCTGAGACGTTGAGCACATTAAAATTCGCGCAACGGGCTAAGCACATACGGAATAATGTATGTCATGAACATGTCTTATTGACTTGTTTTTAAGACACAAAACAATAACTAATTGTTACTTTTGTAGGCTATTATAAATGAGGATGCCTCTGGTGACGTTCTGAGCATGCGTTTAGAGATCCAACATCTCAAGGTATAGATGATGCATTTCAATTTTGGTTTAATGAAAAATATTCTGTGCACTGGATTGCAATAAGTTCCAGGTTAACATGTTTCTTCTAACTATGGTCCATGATTGACGTTTGTTGTTAATTAACAGTGGCCTGTGCCTGATATTTTTTGTTGCAGAGCGTTAATATGTTTTGTTGTACACAATCTAATGCTTTGCTATTACCACAGAAAGAGCTTAGTCGCCTGCAAGGACAATCTGGATTTACTAACAATGGATTTGTCTGCGAGTCCCCTAGCGCATTCAAATGGGATCAAGCTAATGGCACATTCAGTCCACTTATGTTTGATAAGAGAGCTACACAGGTATTCATATACTGTTTTGTCTATCTCGAACATTATCCATATACTGGCTCTGTTTGTTGAACTTATGTTTTTGACCGTATGCTTACTTTCTATTTCTTGTGTTGTGTTCAGAGGAGAGATTATGATATTACACTTGCCGCCGCTTTTAGGAGGGAGCAGGAAAAAGAAGCAAAGCTAAAGGCAGCAATTGCTGCAAAGCAGATTGCCGAAGAGCTGGTATGCATCTTTCTTCACTACATTAGATTTTGTAGATACTCTAGAACACTTTGTCACTAAAAAAGCAAATATATGCCAGTATAATATTTTTTTTTCTTAATGTCAATTTGTTGTTGCACCACAGGCGACTCAAAGATCAGAAGAGGTGAGAAGTTTCAGGATGAGGCTTCGCTTTCGTGAAGATCGAATCAAGAGATTGGAGCAAGTTGCATCAGGGAAGTTATCCGCTGAAGCACATCTCTTGCAAGAGAAGGAAGACCTCATGAAGGAAATCGAAGCTCTACGGAACCAACTAGAACGAAATCCAGAAATTACAAGATTTGCTATGGAAAACCTACAACTGAAGGAGGAGATTCGAAGGTTAGCTTCGTTATCCAATCACTTCAGTTCCCCCCTTTTCTACTGCCTACACTAATATAGTTGGTAGCTTGATGGCTTTTTTTTTTGAACGTGTAGGTTGCAGTCATTTGTTGATGAAGGAGAATTGGAAAGAATGCATCAGCAGATAAATGTTTTAGAACATCAGGTATCCACTTTCATGACATGTTGGCCTGTGAAGGGGAAATTTTTAGTAATAAAAACTTTTTGTACTAAAATAAACTTTTTTTTACTCTTATAATTTTTTTGACATCCTGAACTTACTTAGTTTGTTTGCCTTTAGCTCCTAGAAGCACTTGACTGGAAACTTATGAATGAGAAGGATCCTGTTAACAAGGTATGCTATATAATTTGTAGACTTCACTCCAGTTTAGTGAAAATATATGCAAAACTTTTGAATACTGTTACAAATACTTGCATGGCATTATATCTCTTTACCTACCATTTTGCTTAAACGATATCCCATAATGACTTCTGCAGGACCTCTCACTATTTGGGGAGGAAGCTGGTGATGAGAAAAACGAGTTTCTTCTTGTGCAGGTTGGTATTGTAGAACTATATTTGGCATATCGTCTGATGATATCTTCACAGATCTTTTAAAACAACCTGTAAATTAATCATATGTATACATTGTTGATCAACTCCAATACGGAGGAGGTAGCTGACTTAATAAGTATCCTATTCTGATTCATTATTTTCTGTAACATCAGTTTGTAATGTTGTTATACAGGCTATTCAAAATGAGAGAGAAATCGAGTCACTACGTAAAAATTTGAGCGTCTGTCTTCAAGCAAAAGAGAAACTCGAGAGGTATATCACTATTTCTTGTCTTGTGTATTCTGTTATTGCATGCTATGGTTGTGTGGTATGATGAGAAAGGAATATTAATGTCATCAGCTTTTGCGATCATAGTTAGTTCCTTAAATTTACAGTATTTACTTCAGGCCCCATATCCTAACACAACTCTCACATATGTAAAACCCTTGGTGCCCCACGAATGAGATTACAGGTGTATAGCATCTAGAAGTCAAAAACACTTTTTGGTTAGTGTTTCAAGTCACTGTAACTGAAGAAATTGTTGTGCTGTTTTTGCGCGCAACATTTCAAGACCTACAGTTTGGTTCTTGGTATTCTTGTTGTTGTTGTTTTCTCTGCTAAGGAACGAAGCCTAGAATAGTTGGTGGGAGGTCACCCAGGTTTGAGTTCCCCTCAACCTGAATCTGGGTGCCTATTTCTCTTATCACTGAAACGTATCTTAGTTCCTTCCAGGCAATCTAGTATTTTTTTTCTGCTTGGTAGTACTGTGCATATAGAATGGATAATATGTTTCTGCCATACTCTTTTGAGATATCAATTATTTAGTGGTTGGAGTTAATGATGCATTTGTGCAAGTTCAAGAAAAGGCGCTGCAGTGCGCTTCTCAGAAGACTGATGGCATCAGTTCTGAACATCTGGGTTTGTAATGGCTAGCATAGGTGTAGATCAACCCCAACAACTCATCTGTGCTGCATTTTGTTTGATTTACTCGCATATGATATCCTAAGAATTGTAAAAAGGCCCTAAAGAGTATGGCAAGTCATTTCTAAATCATCTTGGTTTGCATGCTTCACTGATAGTTTTCACTGCATACTACTCTTTGTGTGCTGCATTTTGTTTGATTTACTCGCATATGATATCCCAAGAATTGTAAAAAGGCCCTAAAGAGTATGGCAAGTCATTTCTAAATCATCTTTGTTTGCATGCTTCACTGATGGTTTTCACTGCATACTACTCTTTGTGTGCTGCATTTTGTTTGATTTACTCGCATATGATATCCCAAGAATTGTAAAAAGGCCCTAAAGAGTATGGCAAGTCATTTCTAAATCATCTTGGTTTGCATGCTTCACTGATGGTGTTTTCACTGCATACTACTCTTTGTGTGCTGCATTTTGTTTGATTTACTCGTATATGATATCCCAAGAATTGTAAAAAGGCCCTAAAGAGCATGGCAAGTCATTTCTAAATCATCTTGGTTTGCATGCTTCACTGATGGTTTTTGCTGCATACTACTCTTTGTGTGTCTGGAATTATGTTGTTTTTTTTTTTTGCTTTTTCTTGTCCAGAGATTTATGTGGTTCATTTCTCACATTGGATGTTGTGCAGGCGTGTTGATGATTTGACTGTAGAGTTGGAGGTAGCGAAGAAATGCGACCATGAGAACAAAGAATTTAAGGCTGCACAGCACCAGGAACAGTCCGTTTTGCTTGATGCTCAGACAGAACTTAAGACATTGGTAGATGCAATAGCTACTGCAAGTCAAAGAGAAGCAGAAGCTCATGAAACTGCAATTGGGTTGGCCAAAGAGAATGAGAAATTGAGATCAGAGCTTACGACCCTGATCGAGGATAACAAGAGACTGGTTGATCTCTATGAACAGGCTATTGTCAACATTGAGGTGAAACAACATGGAAATTATCCTTCCATTCCTCAAACTGAAGATTCGAATGAGCAGCAAAGCAGCCGTCCTTCTAATGGAGGGAATAGCCTGCTGGATGACCAACCAGAGGGTGCATATGGTTCACGCAGTGATGCTGTAGAAGAGCCTATGATAGTGGATGAAAACTGCAGCCACAAGGATGACCCTTCGAGATCTGAATTTTCAGAACTGCAGCTTCAACTGGAAGAGATGCATGAAGAAAATGACAAACTTATGAGTTTGTATGAGAAAGCTATGCAAGAAAGGGATGAATTTAAAAGGAAATTTTCTGAGCAAAGCAATCATGAAACCACAGAAGACATTCAGTTCAGAGATGCTGAAATGGATGAAGCAATGGATACCATGCAAAGCAATCCTGAAACTACAGAAGACATTCAGTTCAGAGATGCTGAAATGGATACTATGCAAAGCAATCTTGAAACTACAGAAGACATTCAGTTCAGAGATGCTGAAATGGATGCTGAGGGTTTCCAAGGAGAGCATGTACATGACTCTCCAATTGTAGCATTCAAAGAAGCGATGCAGCTTGTGCGTGTCAAGCTGGAGCATGTCCAAGGCAAGCTTGTGACTGCCCAGGACGCAGTGCAATATTTCAAACTGCTTGAAATGGCTAGCACCAAGGCAGAGGAACTTTCATCAAGCATTCAGCTCTGCTGTCTAGATGTTCAGAAAGAGCAGGAAGACATCAACGCCCTCAAGTCTGCACTGTCAGCATCACACGAGAGAGAAAACGCTTTGGAAGGCAAGATTTTCTCGCCCGCGGCATCATGCTGGGACTTGCATCTGAAAACCGAAGCCCTTGCCGGGTCCAAGTTTGGCGTCAACGTGGAACTAATGAATAAAAAGATGGGACAGTTGAGTAGCCTGAGAACTCGCAAAACCGAGATTTCCGCTGCACGTGCAGAGGCACGCAGGTCTGAAACCGAGCTGAGAAACAAAATCGATGGTCTTAAACAGAAATACCGTTCCTTCGAGGCTCAAAGGAAGGAGACAGAACGGGTTCTCTTCGCCATCGACAACCTGGACTGCCCTGCCACTCCGTTGCAGAAGCCCATGAATTTCGGCAAGGCATCTGAGCTGCTGAAGTCCGAGGAGGAGAGGACAAAGCTCTTATCTGAACTGAAGAAGTCCCGCGAGCAGCTTAGCGTGGTGCAGAAGGAAATCAAGAGCATGAGGAACTGCGACGACATCGACGGCGAGATCTCACGCCTTGAATCGGAGGTAGAGGGCTGCTTCCTCTCCCTGCTGGAAGCCGATACCGAGAAGTTTGTCCGGGATCACGCCTTGGCCGAAGTCTGGGAGGTTCAGCAGAAGGACGTGCCGAGCTTGCTGGTCGACTACCAGGACAGCGTTTTCCACGTCAAGCTGGGGGAGGAGCAGATCAGGGTGTGCGAGGCGTCGTTGCAGCACCAGACGGCGTCCCTGGACGAGATGAACTCGAAGCTGAGCCAGGCGATGCGGGACCTCGGCGAGCTTCTGGTCGCCAGAGGTTTGGACGCGTCCACGCCGCACGTCTCCGACAAGGTGAAGGGGGACCTCGACGCCATCGAGGTCCATGTCGCCGAAGCCAGGCAGCTGTTGCTCGTCGACAACCAATAAGATTTGATGCGAACCATAGCAAACCGGTTCTCACCGTTGACAGACAGGCTGGTCTGTCTCCGCCGTCATCTGTACAAATTCTTTGTAACGGAACGTTAGTTTTGTATGGTGCTGTTATCTGTGATTCGATTCTGTAGTTTGGATGGATGGGTGGATGTAAGGTCCTGAAGTGGACTGTAACAACTGTTCTGCGCGGCCTCTTGTTCTGCTCTCTGGTGGTCTGGCATCGAAGCTTCTTCTAGAAGGCCGTTGTTAAGCTATGTAACTTTAGCTCTGTACTTTGGCCGTGCAAGACAACAACAATCTCTGTACTTTGGCCGTGCAAGACAACAACAATCTCTGTACTTTGGCCGTGCAAGACAACAACAATGATTGGAGAATGTCGATTTCAAGAGGGCTTGACCATTTGTTGTTTATCATAATCTATCTATCGCAGCCAGCATGGTTGCGTGTGTATGCGAAGAAAAGAAATTCTGATGTTTCAGTTCATCGCAGGAGATTTTTTTGGAGATTGCAGGCCGAGAAACTCATTTTTCTTTTAACTTGGCTGTGTCGTGGCAGTTGAGAAGTGTATTTTGTGGGCATCATGCTCCATATGCTGCCGCCCGGTTCGTCTGGATTGCTTCTGGAAGCTGTCGAGCTATTTTTTGTCTCTTCGGGGGTTGCCTCTTTGTTCCACTTGTTTGGTTGGACTGCTCGGCTCGGCTATTTGGTCATTCCTTTTTCTGAAATCCACTTTGCCTCTTGGCTCCACTGATCGGTCAGCTACTCGTCATCAGCATTTTATAAGAGGAGCTAATAATGACATCAATCGACCATCAACATCATCCGACCTTATTATCAATCACACGTAAGATGCGTACCAACGACCGAGGCTGCCTGCCTCGTCAACATCCACACACCCGTGTCCGCGTGCCGTCCAGTCTCTCCTACTCGGCCAAAACCCACACGGGTGCTTAGCCGAAAGGGAAAAGCGCCGAGCGCGCCGTCGGATGGAAGATCTCCCGGAGCTGCACCTGCACTCCACAGTCCACACACACCCCGACGTCACCGGGAGCCCGACACGCGCTCGCGGCTGTTCCCGTCGACCTCTCTCCGTCTTATCGCATCGCATCGCAAAGGTGTGGCGCAGCCGGTCGACCCCGGCCGCCGTCGCGGTCTCGCAACCTTTTCGCGCGGTTGCGTCCCGGCATTCTGGCAACGAGTCCGCCACAATAAGTAGACAGTAGAGAATAACCTTTCAAACGGATAAAAAAAAACAGTATGCTCGACCTAAAAAACACAGTATGCTCAAAAAAAAGTACGGATTATAACCTTTCATAAAAAAAACAGTATCCTAAAAAAAGTAGGGATTATAACCTTTAAAAAAATATCCTAAAAAAGAGTAGGGATTAACCTTTCAAAACAAAAAACAGTAGGGAATAAGCTTGTTTTTCATTGTTGTGAATTTAATTTAGTAATCAGCTTGCTTTCGTCGTGGCAGTTCCAAGTGTTTTCTGTAGCTCCATGCTGCCGCCCGGTCGTTTGGATTGCTTCTGGAAGCTATTGAGCTATTTTTGTCTCTTTGGGGTTGCTTCTTTGCCTCATTGTTCTACTTGTTTGGTTGGACTGCTCGCCTTTTTTTTAGCAAAAGAGGTTTCCCCTCCGATTTCATTAAGAGAAACCACACAGACCGGTACCAGTTCAGTTCAAAGCAAAAGAAAAGAAAAGAAAGCTAAGAGCGACAAAATTACTACTACCTGGTTTTAAGACAAGTAGACTTCTGAGCTGGTATCAAGGATAAGAGGATTATGATGAGACACCTCCCTTTCTAAAGCTTGTGCCATGGCTAGGGGATATTTTTCCTCCCGGTCAGGGCAGATCAATATTCTATCTAGCTTCTCATAAGTATGATTGGGGAGATTGTTAGCCCAGGTATAATTTCTACCATCCAGGGGAAGCTCCATCAGACCAACTTGTTCAATAATTGCATTAAACACGAAGCTCCAGCGATCAGTATCAGTGGGCTTGTTTTTGTCAGCTCTGGATCTGATTATATCGAGCTCTCCCCTAATCACACAGGGAATTGGATTGTCATGATAAAATCTAGATAATTCAGCTAAATAAACTACTTTTCCATCACTTTGTGCATCTCCATATACAGCCACTAGGTTCCAATGGAGTTTAGCAAGTTTATCAAACAACATTAGTCTTACACAATAAGTCCCACTTTCTACTTGAACAACATCAAAGACATAATTATTAACACCAACTAAAATGCCTCCAGATTTGCTTCCGGGAGCGGTCCAAACCCAAGTAAAATCCCTTCCAGCATTAAGATTATGTAATTCATTCTTGGAGAAATCTTTTTTGATAGTTTCTTGCAAACCAATGAAATCGAGCTTTTTTTTCTATAATCGTTTCTCTGACAAATCTTTTTTAATATCTTGCCCTATTTCCCTCACATTCCAGAACATTCCTACCATTTATGCTTTTTATTATTTTATTTTCCCAGCCCTCCCAATTGAGACAGTGTGCTTCACACAACTAACAGCTGGTGAGCCACTTCCCATATTGTGACCACTAGTATTTTGTTTCTTTAGATGGTCATAATAATCATTTTCTATCTTTGCATCAGAGTGATCTCCCCCTGAACACAACTGGTTTAGCATAGCATCTCCAGTGTCAATATGACCTGAAGAGCAAGTATTGCTAGGCTATTTGGTCATTCTTTTCCTGAGATCTACTTTGCCTCTTGGCTCCACTGATCGGTCAGCACCATCACCATCATCCTGACCTTATCAATCACACGTAAGACGCGTACCAACAACCGAGGCTGCCTGCCCCGTCCCCATCCACAACCGCGTGGTGTGCCTTACAATCTCTCCCACTCGGCCAAAACCCAGACGGGCGCTTGGCCGGAAAGCGCCGTCGGACGGAAAAATCTCCCGGAACTCCACTCCACAGTCCACACACACACCCCCGCTGCCCGACACGCCGTCGCGGCCGTTCCCGTCGACCTCTCTCCGTCTTATCGCATCGCACCGCAAAAGGTGTGGCGCAGCCGGTCGACCCCGGCCGCGGGCCGTCGCGGTCTCGCACCCTTTTCGCACTCTGGCAACGAGTCCGCCACAATAATAACCAGTAGGGAATAACCTTTCAAAACAAAAAAAAAACAGTATCCTCAAAAACAGTAGGGATTAATAACATTTCAAAACAATAAACAGTGTCCTAAAAAAAAGTAGGGATTAACCTTTCAAAACCAAAAAAAAAATCCTAAAAGACAGTATAGGGATTAAAAAAAACAGCAGGGAACAACCTTCCAAGAAAAAAAAAGCATCCACAAAAAAAACAGTAGGAAATAAATAGCAGGACAGAACTGCAGGCCGCGTGAGGCAGTAGAAAATTGCGGTTTGATTTTTTCTCCTCGCCCCGCCGCTACACGCCACGCCCACGCCAACGCCATCGTCGCCGCCTCCGCACCAACCGCCCTCCTCTACATAACCGATCCGAGAACCGCGCGACCGCCCACGGTGGGTTCTCACCGCCAACGACTTGGGCCGGCGCGTTGAGGGTCGGCAGATGCGGGACGGCGGCGGCTCCGGCTCCGGCCGCGAAGGCGGCGGGGAGGAGGAGAAGGAGCGGGAGCGTGGGCCGCGGCCGGGGTGCGGGGGCGAGGCGGCGGGGCAGGCGGCGGCGGACTGCGCGGCGGTGTGCTGCTGCTGCCCCATGGCGCTGCTGGAGCTGGTGCTGCTCGTCGCGGTCCGGCTGCCGGCCGACCTCGCCCGCCGGGCCAGGCAGAGGCGGCGCCGGCGGCGCGGAGGCAGCGGGTCGGCGTCGCTGTCCGGGAGCACCAAGGCCATGTTCGCGGCGGCGGACGCGCTGGAGGCGGACGAGGCCGAGGCCGGGGCCAGGCGCGAGGAGGAGGCGGCCGAGGCGGCGTCCGAGTTCGAGCGCGAGATCATGGCCTCCCGCCTCTACGGCGCCGGGTTCTGGCGCTCCAACTCCTCCCGCTCCAGCTCCCGCGCCTCCTCCGCGCGCCGGTAGCCGCGCTCGTCGACGGCCGAGCCGGCCAGCAACGGCGACGTCCCGTCGGCGTCCTCTTCTTCTTCTCTGTCGCGTCGAGTGCGTGTGTTCCCTGTGCCCGCCGTCGCGTTGCGCGGCGTGCGCGTGGAAGATTTGGCTCGCCTCGTCAGGTGTTTAGTTTTAGTTTAGTTTGGCATCGTGGTACAGCAGGCGATCGTGGACACGTGCGTGCGTCCGATCTTGGCCATGGCGTGTCGCTGCTTTAGGATGGGATGGATTCGTGATGGACCAGTGGAATTGCTCGGCTTGGCTTTGGAGAGAGGAACGGTGGTCGTCCTCAACTCCTGAGTCCTGACCGAGCAGCATATGCTATTGTTGCCACCTGTGGAATTGGAATTGGAATTGCTTGCATGGCACTCGTGGTCAAACAATCTAGTAGTAGTAGTAGTGATAATGTACAGTAGCAGCACTAGTGGCAAATCTCTTGAAGGAATTTTGTGGACCTAATGGCCGTCAAAGATCACCTCATTTGCCAATGTGATACACTCTATCTGCCAC
Organism: Triticum aestivum; assembly: GCF_018294505.1. Taxonomy (NCBI): domain Eukaryota; kingdom Viridiplantae; phylum Streptophyta; class Magnoliopsida; order Poales; family Poaceae; genus Triticum; species Triticum aestivum. Next base: position 468,078,337 of record NC_057808.1, read on the forward strand.
TAGTACTTTTTAGACTGCTATAGTGCAGCTACGATACGAATCATGGGAGCTCACGATGCGCTTGTTTTCTCTGCATATCTGCTTGTGACACTGTTTAAGGCTCTTTGATTCCAAGGATGGATTCAAAGGAATGTCATAGTAGGATTTTTCGGAGGAATTGGGTTCCTTGTGAAATTTCCCTACATAGCCTGTTTGATTCGTAGGATTATTCCCTGAGGATTGCTCTGCACTCTATTCTGAAGAAAAAATTCCACCCGCTCAAACCTCTTCGTACAATTTCTTTTTCTTTCCATCAAACTCTCTGACCCAAATTCCTACAGTTTTCTGAGGACCCCCTTAGCCGGCGAACGTTCGCCAGGGAAGGTGGCATTTGCGAACATTCGCATGTCATTTTCAGTTATGAGGCAGTGGGGAGAGGTGGCAGTTTCTTAAGGCGACATGCCATTTTCTCTAGAAGGCAATTTTCGTTTTAAAACTACCGTTGTTTAATCTTGTTTTACAACTAAAACTGCCATCAAAGATGATTCATTTGCCACATCCCCTAGAGCGACGCTACAATTACCGTTTTCTAATCCTCTAAGATTCAAGATGACATGTCACTCTAATCATGTACTCCCTCCGTCCCATAATGTAAGACATTTTTTGACACTCACAAAAAAATGTCTTACATTATGGGACGGAGGGAGTATTTTCCCATTTCATAGTTTTGAAAATGCTACAAATCAAAGAGGCCCTTACTTTGTTTATCCCTGCTTGAATTTCTCTCAGATTAGCATAACCACTTACAGTACATGTTAAGTGCATATTTTGAACATTTTTGGGGGATGCATATTTCGTAATTGAACTACTAGATATTGAAACTTATGAAACAAAGGAAAAAAGGAACACGCTTATAACAAATATGAACTCTGAAAGATCCCAGGGACAAACTAAAATGTCAGTGAGTTACAGTTGCTACTAGGAAAAGGCTGAAACATCAAGCAATTCTAGGTTGCTTCCAACACTAGATTTATTTGGATGAAGCAATAGTGTGCAACGGCGTTCGTGGGTTTCATACTCTCTTACCCATGCATCCCGGCAAAAGGGCGGCTAAGATTCCTTGGCGTAGTCAAAGACGGCAATGAAGGGCATGAGAACAGATCCTATCCAGAGCTTGCCATCCTTCTCCTCCACCTCGCTAACAGCTCTCACCACCTGCCCTTTAGTGTCCTCCAAGATGTCAAGAACCTCGCCTTCAGGGCTGTACTTGATGATCAGCGCGTGCAGGTTGCCGCCGATTTGCATCAGGTAGTGATACTTGGCAGGGATCGGGAGGCTGAGCAAGAACTTCCTCAGTTGCACGCGGTGACTCAAGAGCCGGGCGTAGGCGCTACGTCGGCAATGGATTGCTACCCAGAATTCGCCCTTGTCGTTGGTTCTCACGTTGTCGGGGAACCCAGGCAGGATGGCGAAGAGATCGACGGTTCCTGCCTTCTCACCTTTCAGCCAGTATCTGCTCAACCTGTTTCGATAAGGGCACAATGATCAGTGTCTGATTTCAAGTACATGTATGACAGCCTGAACCAAATGGAGAGAAGAGTGTACAGACCTTCCACGAGATCCTTCACAGAAGACGAAGAACGACCCGTCCTTGCTTAAGCTCACTCCATTGGGAAATTGGAGGTTCCGGTGAAGAACTGTTGTCTCCTTTGTTTCTGGGTTGTATTTCAAGAGCCTCCCAGAGGCATCTCCAGAGAAAACCAACTGCATGAAATGCCTGCAAATAAGTGGACACACTGATAATTAGTTCCAACTTCTGCACCTCTACAATGATCAAAAAGTCCAGCTCGACCCCTCTCGGTCTATCTTTGAAACCGTCACAAAGAAACTATATAAAGCTTAAAAAATAGGATAGCTCCCATAATCCATACTTTCTCATGAGAGGAACAAAACATTATTCCTGAAGGCAGATTATAGAAGTTAACATTTTACAGCAAAAAATCTCTTCAATTGTTTTCAAATTTGCAGCCCTTCCCTTTCTGGATAGTAATATATGTTCTATAGATCAAGTGAGGAATATTAGCAAAACATTAAAATCAGCCAAAGTATTAATAGCGGGACCTTGACTATCAACCATTTTGGTTGAAAGCCATAGTACCAATACACAAAGCAGTGAACCAGATTCCTACTACAGGCCAAGCAGCCAAGAAGAAGTGTAAAGAACGAGAGTAGTTGTTGAAACTAGCATATTGGAAGATTAATTGGCCAAAATAACCATTAGCAGCCACAATATTATAAGGGTCTTCCTCTTGACCAAATTTGTATGGAAAAGTTTTGGGTGCATCCTACCCTCAAGTGCATTCGAGTGCATCCGCTTTTAAGTACGATTCAAATTATTATGAAAAAGGTACCAAAATTTGTCATAAAGATACTATTTAGATACTCGAGCTTCAGTAGTTAACAGATGATGCCATAGTTTACTACCACTTTGCCTGTCAAATTAAACTAACACAAGCCAATATTCCAATTACAGGGTCCTAATATTTTTCAATTAGCAATTCAGTGGACAGGGTCAGTACAGTACGTAGTTAACAAGTAAGCTGATATGAAACTGACGAAACAGAGGAGGAGAGGAGAAGGCAATCTGGGTGGCATGACGGACCTTCTCTGGTAGAGGACGCTGCTGTCGGTGAAGTAGACGTTGCCGTCGGCGTCAAGGTCGAGGTCGTTGGTGAAGTTGAAGCGCACGCCCTCGGCCTCCGTGGCGAGCGGCGTGGCCAGCCCGCCCTCGGGCCCGACCTTGGAGAGGCCGAAGTAGGCGTCGGCGATGTAGAGGTCCCCGTTGCGCTTGTCGAACCGGATGCCGAGCGCGCGGCCGCAGACGTGCTCGTCCTTGAGGTACTCCATGGGCGACGCCTTGGGCCCGCCGCAGCGCTCGGCGGTCCAGCCCGGGGAGGCGTGCGCGAAGTAGGCCCAGCGGGCGCCGTCCCAGACGAGGACGCGGCCGTCGGCGACGCCCGTGTAGGGCCCGCGGCCGAGCGGGTCGAAGGCGACGCTCTCGGGGCCCTGCACCTCGCCGCGGAACCGGATCTCCGCGCCGCGCAGCCGCTCCGCGGCGTCCGCGTGCGGGGGTATCTCCGCCGCGTCCGGGAGCTCCACAGGGAGCGCCTCGAAGCCCGGGAAGTCCGCCATGGAGCCCAGCCGCAGCGGGTCCGTCGCGCAGAACGCCGCCAGCGCCGCCACCACCGCCGCCGCGGCCACCACGCCCGCCGACGCCATTCCCGCTCCCTCTCGCGCTCTGGCTCTGCTTCTCCGCGTCTCGCTCTCGGTCCCTCCGCCTGCGGTGGGTTTAGCAGCCGCGTGTCATCGCTTTGTTGCGCTGCTGCCGGTAGTAGCGATCTGCCCGCCCGCGTCGTTGGGATGTTGATGTGCGGGCGCGACGACGCGAGGGGCGCCTCGGAGCCCGCATGCCAACTACCCCTCAGCTTCCCCTGCACCTGCGCAACGCACATGCCGCCATCAACCGCTGCCCCGTCGGTATTCACTCCCAGGCCCAGCACGAGCGCCCAACCAACTCCTCTCTGCTTTCCTTAACGCAAGGATCGACATGACGATAGCCACTTGTTATTTTTTTAACACAGCACAGCGCAAGCGCTCGTACATATGCGCATACACTCATCCCTATAAACGCATACACGCATACCCTATCCCTACGAGCACCTTTGAGAAACTGAGCCAGCATATCATCTTAAGATTTACGAAGTCACTGAATTTTTTGTTTGACTTGGTATCGATCTATATTTTTATTTTTTGAGTTGACTTGGCAGCTGAATTCTTATTTGTCCGTCCGTACATCGGAGCTGAGGAAGTCCGAGATGATCCTGGCGGCAACTTAGGAGATGACTGAAAATCAGCTTACTATTTCATCCATCAGCAACAATACACGTGTCCATGTAAAGAAATATAAGAGTGTGTAGATCACTAAAGTAGTTAATATTAAGTAAGTTAACTTGTCGAGTTAGGTGCATTCACTGTTGCTGATTGTCATCCTGCTGTTCGTCGGACCTTTGATCCATCCCCGAAAACTGTTAAGTTGTCACGCGAAGGTCTCGGTCTAGGCTCCCTGTCTTTTGCTGAGGTAGTGAAGCGAGAGTGAAGATGTCGGACCGCCGGGGTGGTAGCAGCAGCGCCGGTGCGGCTGGTCAGATCAAGGCGCCCATGCAGAAGACCAACTCTGATGGGGGCGCAAGCAGCCATCTGCTCTGCCTTCCAAAGACCCTGCTCCTGACCCAAGACCAACCAAATCCATAGCCTCCACTGTGGCTTCTTCTCAAGTACAATCATCACAAGCTGTTGAGGTGGAATTGGAGCAAGTGCTAGATCCTAGGTGTAAAGACATGATTTGCTTCAACTATGGTGGGTCTAGGCACTATGTGGGCAACTGTATTAAACCTAAGTCTTGTTTCATATGCCAACAAAATCACAATATGAACAATTGTGTTGCCTGGTCCAAGGTACAACCTACTGCTGCCTTCTTTGGTAGTGGTGCTAGAGGTCTTGATTTTTTACCATGTGGATGTCCCTATTGCTAATGAATCAAACAGGCCCAATTTCCAAAATTGTGCTGGTGAACATCCTGAAAGGTGAGGTGGATAAAACACTATTGATGAGTCTTCTGACTACTACTTTTTTGCAAAACCAAACAATTATGGCAGATTAGGGGTTGTCCAATAAAACTTTCCTAATTAGGTTTCCCCCTTGGAAGAAAGTGGAGGTTCTAATTGAGCTACCTGGCTTATGCCTACCACAAGATGTCTCTGTGAAAATGACTGGATGAAAGGTGCATGTGACCCTTTTGGGGAATTAATTGAAGCATGGGTTCTGATTGAAGGGATACCTCCCAAGTGGTGCACATGGAAAGTGTTTTCTCAAATTGCATCCCTCTTTGGGGTTTAAACGAATGTAGATTGGAATGGTATGTTCAAGACTTTCTTTGTAAGGATTAAGATTGCCTATAGGGATCCTACTAAAATTCCTTTTGAAAGGTTAATTGAGATAAATAAAAAGTTATTTCTATTGGGTTTACTATGAAAGGGTATGAACAGGTTGGTGGTGTTGATTTTGTGGTTGATATTGATGTTGATGAGGAAGATGGAGATGCAGATGGGGCTGAAGAAGGACAGGAAAACAATGACGAGGAAGCTCCTAAGGATGGTATGAATGATGACTTGATTGATGATGACCTAGCTATTGATGAACTGGATAAAGCCAACCTAACCACTAAAGAGAAAGCTACTGGATCTGCTAATAGAACTAAGAGCTCTGCTTTTTCCAATGCACTTTGCTCGGATTCTAACCATGAGAATTTCATTATGGAATGTGTTGTTTCTGCCAAACAACTTTCTCATGTCTCACCCCCTGTTGAGATGCTTGACATTTCTACTCCATGCTTGAAGGATATGTGTCATGCTTCTCCTTGTGAGATGGAAACTGATGCGGAGCATCCTACGAACATCACCATGTCAAGAGTCCGTTCGGCAAGGGACACGTGTGACATCTACTTCACCTACATAAAGGTTAATCATCTGCTTTACACGTGTTCACTTGACCCCTTCGAGGATGGTATACTACTTGACATCCCTCTCGTGTAAATGCATAGGTATTACCGGAGCTTCATTGACGACGAGGAGGAGTTCAAGTGCAAGAGAATATCTACACCATCGAAGAGGGGAAACGGAGGAGGAAGAGGGACCCCAAGATGTGAAACACCGAAGGCCTCGGACCATCCCGGGTGCCCGGCCTCCTATGCCCCAGGTGCCCGGACCACGGCGCCAAGGGGCGCAACCCCTCTGTCCACCCCAGGTGCCTGCACCCCAACCACCGGGTACCCGCACCCCGACCACCGGGTGCCCGCACCCCCTCCCAGGCGCCACCCCAGGTGCCCGGCCCTCAACCCCGGGTGCCCGGTCTTCTACTGCCCGACGACCCCGGGTGCCCGGTCTTTACCCTGGGTGCCCGGACCCCTCCGAGAGTGCCTGCGTGCACTTTGTGTTTTGGACCCTTGTACCCCTCTTCTTCCCCAATTTCGTCTCTAGTCTATATAACCCATTCCCCTAGCTCATTTGGGAGGATAGCAAAGTAGTTGATAGACATTTGAGAGCTTTGCACCTTGAACCCACTCCTCTAGGAGATCATGACCTCCTAGGAGAAGATCCCCTTGGGATTCAAGACCTCCTCTTGGGGAAGACTATCATCAAGACCTCATTCCTCATAGGATTGGGATGAACTAGTTACCTTGTATCTTTCCTTTGTTTTCCTTGAATCATTGTGACCTCTTGTGTGTTCTTGGATCTAGCATATGTGTGATTGGATCTAGTTAATTTGAGTGTTTTCCCTCTCTTGTGTTCTTCGTGTTCTTGGGGATTTCCCCTCCAATTCATGAAAGATCTTCATCTAGGGTTCCACCCTACAACATCTTGGTATCATGAGCCATGGTTTCTCATGAAATTGGAGCCCCCTTCTTGTTCTCTAGCCTAATTTTGTTGTGTTCTTCCCTAATTTTGAAAACTCTCCACCAAAAATAGCCCCAATTTTTTTTGTGATTTGTTGGTTTGATGAGGTTTTGTTGGATTTGATCCGTGGATTTGCTTGGTTTCAAGTGGATCTAGCCTTCCCCCCATCCATCTCCACCTTTTCCTCTATGAAATCCACAAATTTCTCCCATTTTCCCACAAATTTCCTCCCAATTCCATGACCCCCGGGCACCCGGACCTCAAACCCCGGGCACCCGGACCCCCCGCCCATCCCCGCTGACCACCCCGGGTGCCCGCACCCCTTCCCCCTGGGCACCCGGACCCCCGAGCCACTTCTTCCGCCCAACCCCGCTGACCACCCCAGGTGGCCCCATCTCCGACCCCCGGGCACCCGCACCCCCTGGATCAGCCCACCGACAAAAACCGCTTCGGCCATAACTTTCGCTCCCAGAGTCCGATTTTGACGTTCTTTAGCTCGTTGAGTAGCTATTGACATCCCCCATCCATATAGATAGGTTCCAACACCATTTGAATCGATCAAAATTTTGGCATTTTCGCATCTTTTCCTAGGTCATCCACCATATCATCCGCAAAACCACCATAGCTTTTCGCAACCTAACCCATTTTGATCCTTATAGCATTTGTGGTTGCTTGAGTGGTGACTTGAGTCTCCTAAGGTGTTTTGGCTACTTAGGGACGGTTGTATCATCCACCACCACCACTTCCGCATTGCTAACTTCGGAACCGCAACGCATTCCGCTACCACCATTTGACATTTTCCTTTGAGATTTTGAGTTTGCGGCTTTTCCGTTTCCTAGGGTGTTTCGGCTAACTAGGAACGGTTCGACATCGACAACAACACCGCTCACCTTCGACAAGGATTCGACATCGACCACTTCACCATTTTTACACCCTAACCGTAAGCAAGAACGGTAACCTCTATATCATCTTGGTATCGTGGTATCCCATCATTGTACATTCTTGCCATTACATTGTTAACCGCTTAGCCCATTTTGCGTCACTTGCCTATCGAGACTAGTCATTGAGTATTGCCGGCAACGTTACTTGTGCACATTAGTGATCATCGATCTACACCTTCCATTGCATACATACCATATCATATTGCTATCATATTGGTATCATATCATCGCATGTGTCACAAGATTGTTCCTGCATATACACAATAGCTATCTTGGTTTGTGCATTTCGCATAAGTGGCCATACAAAAAGAAAAGAAAAAGAGAATAAGCTTTTAAGCAAAAAGAGAGCAAAGAAGCTTGTAAGCAAGAGCCATAGCAGAGCCACATTGCATACCAAACTACCATATTGATCATCTTGGATCATCGCGTGCGAAACACCGGAACATCATACATATATAGCATACTTGGGATAGAAAGTTGATACATTTTGCATCTTATAGGTTGTGCACAAGTGTCGTATCCGCCTATTGAGCAATCATGCTAGCGTCTCTCTAGAGTTGTGCAACACGAGCGTTTTTCGTGGATTCCACATTTTGTGCTCATTCCTTGGTTGCACGACCCCATTTATCTATCCGTGTGTGTGTTTCTGTGTGCCACATATTGCTATTGGTCTAGTTGTTTCACTTGCAAATTTGTGAATCTTTTCCAACATTATTGACACTTGCTAACATTCTGCATCAAATTTTTGTGCCACAATCCTCACCAAGCTCCACCATAAGCCTTACTTGTGTAGGTGTGAGAATTGACAAGATCCGGTACCAATTGTGATATTTTCTGGATACATTATTGAGTGATCATTGATCCATCTTCAACATTGGAAAGGTACATTTGGTCTAGTTCTTTCCTTTCTTCCACTCACATTTGCTCGAGTCTTGTGATGGATAGGCAAGGCATTTCATCTTCGGTCTTCCACGACAACGACGGCGCGAACAACTACGTCACCAAAACGTCCATCTTTGGACTACAACGAGCAATGCAAGGCATTGAGCGACTCGCCATCGACATTCGCCAAAACGAAGCAAGGAAAAGGGACTACATAGACACCAAGTTGGACGAACAAATGGATCAAGTACGAGACATGGTGGCCAACTACAAGTCTTCTTCCCCTTCGTCACCCTTAAGGCGGCGACGCTCAAGTAGCCAATCTTCGGAACGCCATCGAGCTCAAGCACTACAACACCATCAAGATGAAGATGCTCGCGATGCGTACACCTACAAGTCCCAAAAAGCTCCACATCAAGCTACGGCCAAACTTCATGAGCACAAGAGAGACCGCGAGACGAGCACCAACAAAACGGAGCTACGACTACTACCACCACTTTGGCATCTTCGCCAAGTGTTATCAAGGCATCTTCGCCTTTGGACGTACGGCATCTTCGCCTACTTCCCATGAGTTCGCCTACATCGACATCTTCAACAACAAGGCGACCACCTACAAACGAGGGCGACACTTCCATCATCGGAATCCCCTCAAGGAAGATGGCCGAGCATGGGAAATTCCCTTCGGTCATGGAGACGAGCTACGAGGTGCCACATCATATGGGCCTCCTACAACAAGACGGCGACAAGACAATCGAGCAAGGGCCATCCCCTTTGACCATGGCGGCGAACATGAACCTCTTCAACGACATGAAGACGGCACCCCAATGGGACTCCTACTCCGAGTACAGCTATGAGACCGCTCATGAGACTTTCTCTTTTGTTTTGGAGGAGAGTGATGACATATGCCAACATATTGAGAGTGAGAGTTGCCCCAGTTCCCATGTGAGGAGAGCCACCGCCACCACTTGAGTGATTTGAGTGACTCCACAATATGTGACATTGAGTGCACCTACCTTGAGGGAGTGAGTGAGCCACCACCACATAGAGAGAGTGAGGTAGTTGATAGGGCATGTGAGGCCATTTCGATTTCTAACAACCTAACCTCCACCTCTATTGTGTCTCCTCATTTGGTTCTAGGTCCCATATCGCGTCGATCCTCGACGACTTTGTCCTTCCTTTGGACATGACGATGGCCATGGTGGACTATGATGCACCCCAACATGGTTCCATCAAGATGAAGATGACCACCATTTGGTCTTTGCCACCTCACCTACACAACATGAGCGGATTGAGAAAGGTAAAATAGGTGAAGGTGATGATCTAGTCCCACTAGTGGACATTCTTGACATTGATTGCTTGCATGATGTTGATCCACCTATTACCATGCTTCATGCTAGTTCGACTTCCCCATGTGATGATTTATTGCCCATTTATGATGAGTATGGTGATTGCCATGTGGAGTCTATTAGGTGTGATGCCATGTCACATAGGATTTCTTGTGAAAATTCTCTAGGTCACATCATGTTTGATAATCCGTTTGACTTGTCATATGCTATGCATGAGATCAACAATATGTCATATTTGCAATCTCATGGTAGTGACTATGCATATGCCATTAAAATTAACCCAATTTGCACATATGGCATAGATGACAAGCCCATGGTTATTGGCATTGGTTTTTCTTGTGATGATATTGATATGCTCCCTTTACATCATTTATCTTATATGCCATGCCATGACCACCTAGCTTTGGATATGCATTGTTTTGGATGATGTCAATATTCTCAATGTGATGTTTCCACGAATGCTCATGAGGAGACCCCCATAGTTTCCTCATACATATTAGGAGATTTTGGTGCACTCCATACTTTGCATGATTCCCATGATTGCGTGCACCATATGCATTCCATGAATAACAATGCTCTAAATATTTCTCATGATGCATTACACATTTTGATTCTCCATTATACTATACATAACAACAAACCTCTCATGATGGATGACATGTTTCTATATCACGCATCTCATTTATTTGAGCAGATATTTTGTGCTAACCAACACATGCACGTATGCATCATAATGGATGATGTTTACATCTATCACGCACACACAATTTTTCCTTTGTATTTGTTTTGTGTAGGTACCCATGAATACTTGTCAACATCGCAATCCCACGAGTTGACAAAACGATCTCTAGAGAGCAATTATGACTTGGGACCCCATGGATTGTCTTTCCCAGCGCTCTCTTCGCGCAAAGACTTCGCGCATTTCTTCTACATGGCCCTCACTTGGCTATGGGTTATTGTCCATTACATATTATATGCCCATCTTGCCATGTTCACTTTGCATGACATGCTTATTCATATGCCTTTACCATGCATGTGACCCATGCTTTGCATTACACATGATGATTGATTCTACTACTTGTATGTGTATTTGCAAGCTTGGTGGAGATATTGCTTGTTCTTGCCATGCTTCATTTATGATCCATTCCTATGATGATACATTGATCTTGCTTTGTGTTCATGCTTGCGATATGCCATGTGCATTGCATATGCCTACTATTTGCTCACATGACATGATTGCCATGATTACCTATAGCATGTTGCATCTTTGCACTACTAGCTTGAATGATTCGATTGCCTCACACATGATGAACAATTGCTCTTTCTATTGTGTTGAGTGCCAAACGATTTTCACTACACCCTATACACGTTATGCTTGGATTGTCTGGCACTTGACCCATGTGTTTAGACATCTCATCTTATTTGGTGTTGTGAATGATTCTTATGCTTACCATCGACCATTTGTCGAACGCCTTATGCATGATTGCTATGACCTTGAGGAAGGTGCTAGCTCACTTGTCAAACATATTAGCATCTCTACCTCCCACTTGCATGCTTACTTCCATGATGCCCTTGATTGCGCTCAATTTGTGTGTTTACATGCCATGTCACAATCCTTTGTTGCACCGTATGATATGCATGATGACAACACTTGTTTGGTGAATCACCACTTGAATGCTTGGTTTTGCACTAAAGCTAACCACATTTGTTTTTTCCAAGTGTTTTTTTCTTGCTCCTTTTGAAGGAATCACGAGCCGATGCGACATTTGAGAGTGCCAACTTTGAGCTTCAAGACTATGAGTATTGGTGAACGTTCACTCGTACAAGGTGACGCCATCTCTTTCCCATGGTGATTTGGTTTTCGATCCGAGGTTGGATCTTTCCCAAGGGGGAGGGGATGATGCGGAGCATCCTACGGATCACCATGTTAGGAGTCCGTTCGGCAAGGGACACGTGCGACATCTACTTCACATACATGAAGGTTAATCATCTCCTTTACACGTGTTCAGTTGACCCCTTCGAGGATGGTATACTACTTGACATCCCTCTCGTGCACAAGCATAGGTATTATCGGAGCTTCATTGACGACGAGGAGGAGTTCAAGTGCAAGAGAACATGTACACCATCGAAGAGGGGAGATGGAGGAGGAAGAGGGACCCCAAGACGCGTCTTGGGGTCCCTCTTCCTCCTCCATCTCCCCTCTTCGATGGTGTACATGTTCTCTTGCACTTGAACTCCTCCTCGTCGTCAATGAAGCTCCGATAATACCTATGCTTGTGCACGAGAGGGATGTCAAGTAGTATACCATCCTCGAAGGGGTCAACTGAACACGTGTAAAGGAGATGATTAACCTTCATGTATGTGAAGTAGATGTCGCACGTGTCCCTTGCCGAACGGACTCCTAACATGGTGATCCGTAGGATGCTCCGCATCATCCCCTCCCCCTTGGGAAAGATCCAACCTCGGATCGAAAACCAAATCACCATGGGAAAGAGATGGCGTCACCTTGTACGAGTGAACGTTCACCAATACTCATAGTCTTGAAGCTCAAAGTTGGCACTCTCAAATGTCGCATCGGCTCGTGATTCCTTCAAAAGGAGCAAGAAAAAAACACTTGGAAAAAACAAATGTGGTTAGCTTTAGTGCAAAACCAAGCATTCAAGTGGTGATTCACCAAACAAGTGTTGTCATCATGCATATCATACGGTGCAACAAAGGATTGTGACATGGCATGTAAACACACAAATTGAGCGCAATCAAGGGCATCATGGAAGTAAGCATGCAAGTGGGAGGTAGAGATGCTAATATGTTTGACAAGTGAGCTAGCACCTTCCTCAAGGTCATAGCAATCATGCATAAGGCGTTCGACAAATGGTCGATGGTAAGCATAAGAATCATTCACAACACCAAATAAGATGAGATGTCTAAACACATGGGTCAAGTGCCAGACAATCCAAGCATAACGTGTATAGGGTGTAGTGAAAATCGTTTGGCACTCAACACAATAGAAAGAGCAATTGTTCATCATGTGTGAGGCAATCGAATCATTCAAGCTAGTAGTGCAAAGATGCAACATGCTATAGGTAATCATGGCAATCATGTCATGTGAGCAAATAGTAGGCATATGCAATGCACATGGCATATCGCAAGCATGAACACAAAGCAAGATCAATGTATCATCATAGGAATGGATCATAAATGAAGCATGGCAAGAACAAGCAATATCTCCACCAAGCTTGCAAATACACATACAAGTAGTAGAATCAATCATCATGTGTAATGCAAAGCATGGGTCACATGCATGGTAAAGGCATATGAATAAGCATGTCATGCAAAGTGAACATGGCAAGATGGGCATATAATATGTAATGGACAATAACCCATAGCCAAGTGAGGGCCATGTAGAAGAAATGCGCGAAGTCTTTGCGCGAAGAGAGCGCTGGGAAAGACAATCCATGGGGTCCCAAGTCATAATTGCTCTCTAGAGATCGTTTTGTCAACTCGTGGGATTGCGATGTTGACAAGTATTCATGGGTACCTACACAAAACAAATACAAAGGAAAAATTGTGTGTGCGTGATAGATGTAAACATCATCCATTATGATGCATACGTGCATGTGTTGGTTAGCACAAAATATCTGCTCAAATAAATGAGATGCGTGATATAGAAACATGTCATCCATCATGAGAGGTTTGTTGTTATGTATAGTATAATGGAGAATCAAAATGTGTAATGCATCATGAGAAATATTTAGAGCATTGTTATTCATGGAATGCATATGGTGCACGCAATCATGGGAATCATGCAAAGTATGGAGTGCACCAAAATCTCCTAATATGTATGAGGAAACTATGGGGGTCTCCTCATGAGCATTCGTGGAAACATCACATTGAGAATATTGACATCATCCAAAACAATGCATATCCAAAGCTAGGTGGTCATGGCATGGCATATAAGATAAATGATGTAAAGGGAGCATATCAATATCATCACAAGAAAAACCAATGCCAATAACCATGGGCTTGTCATCTATGCCATATGTGCAAATTGGGTTAATTTTAATGGCATATGCATAGTCACTACCATGAGATTGCAAATATGACATATTGTTGATCTCATGCATAGCATATGACAAGTCAAACGGATTATCAAACATGATGTGACCTAGAGAATTTTCACAAGAAATCCTATGTGACATGGCATCACACCTAATAGACTCCACATGGCAATCACCATACTCATCATAAATGGGCAATAAATCATCACATGGGGAAGTCGAACTAGCATGAAGCATGGTAATAGGTGGATCAACATCATGCAAGCAATCAATGTCAAGAATGTCCACTAGTGGGACTAGATCATCACCTTCACCTATTTTACCTTTCTCAATCCGCTCATGTTGTGTAGGTGAGGTGGCAAAGACCAAATGGTGGTCATCTTCATCTTGATGGAACCATGTTGGGGTGCATCATAGTCCACCATGGCCATCGTCATGTCCAAAGGAAGGACAAAGTCGTCGAGGATCGACGCGATATGGGACCTAGAACCAAATGAGGAGACACAATAGAGGTGGAGGTTAGGTTGTTAGAAATCGAAATGGCCTCACATGCCCTATCAACTACCTCACTCTCTCTATGTGGTGGTGGCTCACTCACTCCCTCAAGGTAGGTGCACTCAATGTCACATATTGTGGAGTCACTCAAATCACTCAAGTGGTGGCGGTGGCTCTCCTCACATGGGAACTGGGGCAACTCTCACTCTCAATATGTTGGCATATGTCATCACTCTCCTCCAAAACAAAAGAGAAAGTCTCATGAGCGGTCTCATAGCTGTACTCGGAGTAGGAGTCCCATTGGGGTGCCGTCTTCATGTCGTTGAAGAGGTTCATGTTCGCCGCCATGGTCAAAGGGGATGGCCCTTGCTCGATTGTCTTGTCGCCGTCTTGTTGTAGGAGGCCCATATGATGTGGCACCTCGTAGCTCGTCTCCATGACCGAAGGGAATTTCCCATGCTCGGCCATCTTCCTTGAGGGGATTCCGATGATGGAAGTGTCGCCCTCGTTTGTAGGTGGTCGCCTTGTTGTTGAAGATGTCGATGTAGGCGAACTCATGGGAAGTAGGCGAAGATGCCGTACGTCCAAAGGCGAAGATGCCTTGATAACACTTGGCGAAGATGCCAAAGTGGTGGTAGTAGTCGTAGCTCCGTTTTGTTGGTGCTCGTCTCGCGGTCTCTCTTGTGCTCATGAAGTTTGGCCGTAGCTTGATGTGGAGCTTTTTGGGACTTGTAGGTGTACGCATCGCGAGCATCTTCATCTTGATGGTGTTGTAGTGCTTGAGCTCGATGGCGTTCCGAAGATTGGCTACTTGAGCGTCGCCGCCTTAAGGGTGACGAAGGGGAAGAAGACTTGTAGTTGGCCACCATGTCTCGTACTTGATCCATTTGTTCGTCCAACTTGGTGTCTATGTAGTCCCTTTTCCTTGCTTCGTTTTGGCGAATGTCGATGGCGAGTCGCTCAATGCCTTGCATTGCTCGTTGTAGTCCAAAGATGGACGTTTTGGTGACGTAGTTGTTCGCGCCGTCGTTGTCGTGGAAGACCGAAGATGAAATGCCTTGCCTATCCATCACAAGACTCGAGCAAATGTGAGTGGAAGAAAGGAAAGAACTAGACCAAATGTACCTTTCCAATGTTGAAGATGGATCAATGATCACTCAATAATGTATCCAGAAAATATCACAATTGGTACCGGATCTTGTCAATTCTCACACCTACACAAGTAAGGCTTATGGTGGAGCTTGGTGAGGATTGTGGCACAAAAATTTGATGCAGAATGTTAGCAAGTGTCAATAATGTTGGAAAAGATTCACAAATTTGCAAGTGAAACAACTAGACCAATAGCAATATGTGGCACACAGAAACACACACACGGATAGATAAATGGGGTCGTGCAACCAAGGAATGAGCACAAAATGTGGAATCCACGAAAAACGCTCGTGTTGCACAACTCTAGAGAGACGCTAGCATGATTGCTCAATAGGCGGATACGACACTTGTGCACAACCTATAAGATGCAAAATGTATCAACTTTCTATCCCAAGTATGCTATATATGTATGATGTTCCGGTGTTTCGCACGCGATGATCCAAGATGATCAATATGGTAGTTTGGTATGCAATGTGGCTCTGCTATGGCTCTTGCTTACAAGCTTCTTTGCTCTCTTTTTGCTTAAAAGCTTATTCTCTTTTTCTTTTCTTTTTGTATGGCCACTTATGCGAAATGCACAAACCAAGATAGCTATTGTGTATATGCAGGAACAATCTTGTGACACATGCGATGATATGATACCAATATGATAGCAATATGATATGGTATGTATGCAATGGAAGGTGTAGATCGATGATCACTAATGTGCACAAGTAACGTTGCCGGCAATACTCAATGACTAGTCTCGATAGGCAAGTGACGCAAAATGGGCTAAGCGGTTAACAATGTAATGGCAAGAATGTACAATGATGGGATACCACGATACCAAGATGATATACAGTAGATATAATACAAAAAGTTGGAATACAGTAGATATAATACAAAAACAAAATATGAATTGGTTTGATACAATACTTATAGTAGTGGTTTGCTTTCTTATACTAATGGATCTCACGAAGGTTTTGTTGAGTTTTGTGTGATTGAAGTTTTCAAGTTTTGTGTTATCTTACGATGGATGAAGGAAGGATGGAAGAGCCTAAGCTTGGGGATGCCCTGGCATCCCAAGATATTATCCCAAAATGAGCAACCAACTAAGCTTGGGGATGCCCCCGAGTGGCATCCCCGCTTTCTTCCAATGATCATCGATATTTTACTCGAAACTATATTTTTATTCGTCACATGATATGTGTTTTGCTTGGAGCGTCTTGTATGATACGAGTCTTTGCTTGCTTTATTTTGTGTTGTAAGTCATCAACCCTTGCTGGACACACCTATTTGAGAGAGCCAAAATTATGTCATGACTTGTTAGAATTGCTCTCTATGCTTCACTTAATATTTTATGAGCAATGGACTTGCTCTAGTGCTTCACTTATATCTTTCTGAGCACGATGTGCTTAGTATCTTTGAAGAAATGCTCTCTTGCCTCACTTAGATTTATTTGAGAGTTAGTAAAATTTTCAAGAAATTCTCTCTTGCTTCACTTAAATTATTTTGAGAGAAAGAAATAGAATTATGCTCATGATCTTCACTTATATTTGTTTGAGCTTATGAAAAGCAACACATGAAAATTAGTCCCAAAGTGATAGATATCCAAGAAGGATATAATAAAAACTTTCATGAAGATCAGATATAATAAAAACTTTCATGAAGATCATTGGGCAAAATAAACATGATTCTTAGTAATAGTTTTGAGATATGATGATGTGATATGTGAGTTATGTTGATGAGTAATTATGCTTTAGTAAGAATATTGGTGTTAACGTTTGTGATTCCCTATGCAGGTACGAAAGTCAATAGTCATGCAATGAAATTATATCCTACTTGTTGTGCATTATTCGGTGTTATTTATGCTTAATGCTTGCTTATGAGATTATTCTTTTCTTGGTTGGTCGCTTCTCAATCTTTTGCTAGCCTTCATTTTGCACCAAGTATGATCTCTACTTGTGCATCCAAAATCCTTTAAACCAGTTTTGCCACATGAGTCCACTATATCTACCTATATGCGGTATTCTTTTGCCGTTCTAAGCAAATTTGCATGTGCCATCTCTAATTTTCAAAATAAACTTCTCTTTTGTGTGTTTGTTCCGCTCGCGGAGCAGTGAGGGGTGGCTAATATTTTCCATGCTAGATGTGTTGTTCTCATGATGAGTGTTTATTCACTTGTCATTGCAGGAGAGTAAGGCAAAGGTTTTAGGGATGCCCAGTCCCGAAATGCAAAAATGAATTTAGTTTATGTTGTCAAATAATAAATTCCTTGGAAAGTGTTGGTATGGAGGGCACCCGTGGATACGGTTAGCCATGGAAAGTGAAAGTATGGTGGAAAAAGGAATAAACTTTATTTTCTGTTTGGGAACCTCCTATGATATATCTAGCATGGAAAGTGTTGGGAACTCTAAGTCGTTTTCGTTGGTGGGATGGACACACCTCCCAAAATGTTTTTACCTCTAATTTTTTTGCTTTGAGCTCTGGCACCTCTACAAATACCTACTTCCCTCTGCGAAGGGCCTTTCTTTTACTTTATGCAATTTTTATTTTTTGAGTCTCCATCTTCTCTTACAAAAGCACCAACTAGGAGGCAATATGATCGTACTTAAGTATTGGGTGTAGCTAATATTCGAGTGTGTTTCATGAATGGATCAATGGTTGAGCATGATGGGCTAGGGATAACTTATTTTAGCGTTGATATTTTGAAAGATATGGTTGCTTGTTGATATGCTTGAGTACCTAAGTTATTATGTCAAAACTAGACTATTGCTTTGAATCACATAAAAAGTCCAAATGTCCATGCTATAAAGAAAAGAATATGATATGACATGTTGGGCAGCATTCCACATCAAAAATTCTGTTTTTATCACTTACCTACTCAAGGACGAGTAGGAGTTAAGCTTGGGGATGCTGATACGTCACCAACGTATCTATATTTTTTGATTGTTCCATGCTGTTATACTATGAATCTTGGATGTTTTATAATCATTTTATATCATTTTTTGGTACTAACCTATTGACATAGTGCCAAGTGCCAGTTGCTGTTTTTTCTATGTTTTTTACATCGCAGAAAATCTGTACCAGACGGAGTCCAAATGCCATGAAACTCCACGGAGAATTTTTATGGGCCAGAAAGAACACAACGGGCCCTGGCTGCGCCTGGGGGGTGCCCCGAGGGGGGCACAACCCACCAGGGCGCGCCAGGAGGCCCAGGCACGCCCTGGTGGGTTGTTCCCACCTCGGGTGCCCCCGGACCGCCTTTTTGCTCTATAAATACCCCAATATTCCAGAAACCCTAAAGGCATTGACAAAATTTTCATCTAGCCGCCGCAGAGTCCAGATCCAATCTAGACACCATCTCGGATGGGGTTCACCACCTCCATTGGTGCCTCTCCGATGATGCGTGAGTAGTTCTTTGTAGACCTTCGGGTCCGTAGTTAGTAGCTAGATGGCTTTCTCTCTCTCGCTGAATTCTCAATACAATGGTCTCTTGGAGATCCATATGATGTAACTCTTTTGCGGTGTGTTTGTTGGGATCGATGAACTTTGAGTTTATGATCAGATCTATCTTTTTATATCCATGAAAGTTATTTGAGTTTCTTTGATCTCTTATATGCACGATTGCTTATAGCCTCATATTTCTTCTCCGATATTTGGGTTATGTTTGGCCAACTTGACCTATTTATCTTGCAATGGGAAGAGGTGCTTTGTAGTGGGTTCGATCTTACGGTGCTTGATCCCAGTGACAGAAAGGGAAACGACACGTATGTATCATTGCTACTAAGGATAAAACGATGGGGTCTATCTCTACATAGATAGATCTTGTCTCCATCATGTCATCGTTCTTATTGCATTACTCTGTTTCTCCATGAACTTAATACACTAGATGCATGCTGGATAGCGGTCGATGTGTGGAGTAATAGTAGTAGATGCAGGCAGGAGTCGGTCTACTAATCTTGGCCGTGATGCCTATATAATGATCATTGCCTGGATATCGTCATAATTATTTGAAGTTCTGTCAATTGCCCAACAGTAATTTGTTCACCCACCGTTCGCTATTTTTCTCGAGATAAGCCACTAGTGAAACCTACGGCCCCGGGGTCTTTCTCCTCATATATTTGTCTTTGCGATCTACTTTTCTTTTGCATTTATTTTCAGATCTATTAAATCAAAAATACAAAAATACCTTGCTGCATTTTATTTCTATTTATTTTGTTTGCGGTCTATCTATCAAATTGCTACAAAATTATCTCATGTCCGTTTGCCTATCTTGAGGCGCCGTACCCCGAAAGGGATTGACAACCCCTTTAACACGTCGGGTTGCGAGGATTTGTTATCTATGTGTAGGGGCTGTTTACGTTGTGTTGCTTGGTTCTCCTACTGGTTCGATAACCTTGGTTTCATATCTGAGGTAAATACCTACCGCCGATGTGCTGCATCATCCCTTCCTCTATGGGGAAATACCGACGTAGCTTCAAGCGACATCAAAGTCCAATTAAGCGTCTTGATTTATCTCTATAGATCTTGATGGCCAATATATAAGCAGCTTCACCGAGGTCTTTCATTGAAAAACTCTTATTCAAGTATCCTTTTATGCTATCCAGAAATTCTATATCATTTCCAATCAACAATATGTCATCCACATATAATATTAGAAATGCTACAGAGCTCCCATTCACTTTCTTGTAAATACAGGCTTGTCTGTATAAAACCATATGCTTTGGTCACCTCATCAAAGCGTATATTCCGACTCCGAGATGCTTGCACCAGTCCATAAATGGATCGCTGGAGCTTGGACACTTTGTTAGCACCTTTAGGATCGATAAAACCTTCTAGTTGCATCATATACAACTCTTCTTTAAGAAATCCATTAAGGAATGCAGTTTTGACGTCCATTTGCCAGTTTACATAATCATAAAATGCGGCAATTGCTAACATGATTCGGACAGACTTAAGTATCACTATGGGTGACAAAGTCTCATCGTAGTCAACTCCTTGAACTTGTCGAAAACTTTTCGCGACAAGTCGAGCTTTGTAGACATTAACATTAGCATCAGCGTCAATCTTCTTCTTGAAGATCCATTTATTCTTTATGGCTCGTCGATCATCAGGCAAGTCAACCAAAGTCATACTTTGTTCTCATACATGGATCCTATCTCAGATTTCATGGCCTCAAGCCATTTTGCGGAATCTGGGCTCATCATACCTTCTTCATAGTTTGTAGGTTCGTCATGGTCTAGTAACATGACTTCCAGAATAGGATTACCGTACCACTCTGGTGCGGAACGTGCTCTGGTTGACCTACGAGGTTCGATAGTAACTTGATCTGAAGTTTTATGATCATTATCATTAGCTTCCTCTCTAGTTGGTGTACGCATCATGGTAACGGTTTTCTGTGATAAGCTACTTTCCAATTCGAGATAAGGTATAATTACCTCATCAAGTTCTACTTCCCTCCCACTCACTTCTTTCGAGAGAAACTCCTTCTCTAGAAAGGATCCATTCTTAGCAACAAAGATCTGCCTCTGGATCTGTGGTAGAAGGTGTACCCAACAGTTTCTTTTGGCTATCCTATGAAGACGCACTTCTCCGATTTGGGTTCGAGCTTATCAGGCTGAAGCTTTTTCACATAAGCATCGCAACCCCAAACTTTAAGAAACGACAGCTTAGGTTTCTTGCCAAACCATAGTTCATACGGTGTCATCTCAATGGATTTAGACGGTGCCCTGTTTAACGTGAATGCAACTGTCTCTAATGCATAACCCCAAAACGATAGTGGTAAATCGGTAAGAGACATCATAGATCGCACCATATCTAATAAGGTACAATTACGACGTTCGGACACACCATTACGTTGTGGTGTTCCAGTTGGCGTGAGTTGTGAAACTATTCCACATTGTTTTAAATGAACGCCAAACTCGTAACTCAAATATTCGCCTCCGCGATCAGATCGTAGAAACTTTATTTTCTTGTTATGATGATTCTCCACTTCACTCTGAAATTCTTTGAACTTTTCAAATGTTTGAGACTTGTGTTTCATCAAGTAGACATACCCATATCTGCTCAAATCATTTGTGAAGGTCAGAAAATAACGATACCCGCCGTGAGCCTCAACACTCATCGGACTGTATACATCGGTATGTATTATTTCCAATAAGTCAGTAGCTCGCTCCATTGTTCCAGAGAACGGAGTCTTTGCCATCTTGCCCATGAGGCATGGTTCGCAAGCATCAAATGATTCATAATCAAGTGATTCCAAAAGTCCACCCACATGGAGTTTCTTCATGCGCTTTACACCAATATGACCTAAATGGCAGTGCCACAAATATGTTGCACTATCATTATCAACTTTGCATCTTTTGGCATCAATATTATGAATATGTGTATCACCATGATCGAGATTCAACAAAAATAGACCACTCCTCAAGGGTGCATGACCATAAAAGATATTACTCATATAAATAGAATAACCATTATTCTCTTATTTAAATGAATAACCGTCTCACATTAAACAAGATCCAGATATAATGTCATGCTCAACGCAGGCACCAAATAACAATTATTCAGGTCTAAAACTAATCCCTAAGGTAGATGTAGAGGTAGCGTGCTGACGGCAATCACATCGACCTTGGAACCATTCCCGACGCGCATCGTCACCTCGTCCTTAGCCAATCTTCTTTTAATCCGTAGCCCCTGTTTCGAGTTACAAATATGAGCAACCGAACCGGTATCAAATACCCAGGCACTACTACGAGCATTAGTAAAGTACACATCAATAACATGTATATCAAATATACCTTTGTTCACTTTGCCATCCTTCTTATCAGCCAAATACTTGAGGCAGTTCCGCTTCCTGTGACCAGTCCCTTTGCAGTAGAAGCACTCTGTTTCAGGCTTAGGTCCAGACTTGGGCTTCTTCTCGGGTGTGGCAACTTGCTTGCCATTCTTCTTGAAGTTCCCCTTCTTTCCTTTGCCCTTTTCCTGAAACTAGTGGTCTTGTTAACCATCAACACTTGATGCTCTTTCTTGATTTCTACCTCCGCAGCTTTGAGCATAGCGAGAGCTCGGGAATTGTCTTATCCATCCCTTGCATATTATAGTTCATCACGAAGCCTTTGTAGTCTAACATCCCAAATTTTCAATTTGGAATGTTATACATAGATCATTCATGCATATCATATTTTATTGCATTTCGTTTCGCGATCCTCGAAATCCTAAGCAACTCAAGGACCCTCGGAGAGAGTTGGGGATTTCATTGTTTTCATATTTGAATTTTATCAAATATTGAAACGAGGATTATTTGTTTTAATTATTTTTCTCTCCAAAAATATTTCATATTAAAACATATGAGAGGAGATAATATGACTTCTCCAAAATAATTGAAATATTGGAGGAAAAAATATTAAAATCAAATATTTGATTTTATTCGGATTTTATTGCTATTTTATTTGCATTAGAAAAATTGCATTTTAGGGCCAAGAAAATGTTCATCGCGTTCTAAATATTTTATTTAGACGGTGAAAATTTGTTTTGGTATTTTTAGATTTTTATTTATTTTTCTAGGATTTATTTTTGGTGGAAACTGTTGAAAAAAATCTCCAACGCCCGACTGGGCCGAAGCCCAGCCGAGCCGGCCCAACCGCCCCGCGCCTCGTCTCCCTCCAGGAGACCGCGAGCGCCGCCGCCCGACGCCGAGTCCGGCCGGGACTCTTCTCCCGCGCCGCCTTGCCCCTCCCCCAAGCTAGCCCCCCTCCTATATATACGCCGTCCCCGCCTCCCCCCACACCACCGCCGAACCCCGCCGCCCCGCCGCCTACCGTCGCCGCCCCACGCCACCCGCCGCCGCAGCCGCACCTCGCCGGAGCCGCCCCACCTCGCCGGACCTCGCCGGAGGTATAAGCCGCCATTGCCGCCGTTCGGTTTTATTTTAAAACCGATCCGGTTTTTTTAGAAAACCCGAGGTTCGTTTTTTTAGAATAGACCAGTTTTTTTCTCGGTTTAGTTTATTTAGCGGACGTTCGTCCGTACGTTCGTTTTAACGAACGGTGTTCACTCGTTAGCCGCAGACAGCGAACGTTCGTTCGTTAGCATGTTCGTCAGTTTTTCTTTTTCTTGGATTTTTCGCGATTATTTTCGATCGTGATTTCTGATCCGATTTTCGTTTCAGTTTATCTTTTCGCTCGTTTATCGGAATCAGGCGATTCAAGCGCCTAGATCTTCGTCTCTGTAGCGACCCGACCCGAATGGATCAAGTCTCTGTGCTTAAGTGTCATCCCTGGATCGGTATGCTGACACACATAGTACTCGAGGATTTATAACAGAGGTAAATCACATGTATAAAATAACGTAAATACCATTACCTCAATCCAAAATAGCGGAAGTAACCAGGTTGTGGATTCCCATCAACACCAACGGCAAAGTTGAGTGTAGAAATCGTAACCCTAACGTATCACTTACTCGTCGTAAGATATCCTGCAACATGAAACGTTGCAGCCCGAAAACGGGTCAGTACATTGAATGTACTGGCAAATTCACACCATAGAGAAATGATGAACAAAGGCTATCACTACATGCATATATGGCTGGTGGAAAAGCTCTATGGTTATAATGTTTTTGCGAAAAGCCAATTTTTCCCTACTTCAAAGGAATAAATTTTATTTAACTATCATGGTGGTTGTGAAACATTGAGATGGTTGACAGCATCTCAATCCCAATTAAGTATCATCATTAACCCAACAATATTAATTAAAGTAACATGATGAGATCAACGGGATAATCCAAGAACTAGATACTCAAGATGTCCATAACCGGGGACACGGCTAATCATGATTAGTTTGTACACTCTGCAGAGGTTTGCGCACTTTTCCCACAAGACTCGATCTCCTCCGTTGGGATTCTCGCACTTCATGGTGTTTGAGAAACGGATGACCGAGACACAGTCTTTCCGAAGAGGACCCCTTAACCGATAGATAGGCCGGTACACCTACAATCCCCTACATCTGCTAGCCCATCATGGAAAGGTTTCCCACAACTTACTCAACTATGCTAGAGCCCATAATAGCTTGCGGCTGCACACGGAAGTTTCTAGCATGAATAATCTTATGATCCCTTTGAGCCTGGGTGGCGGACCTTATAAAATCAGACAACACTGGGTTCTCCAGGTGCCTCAATCCACCCAGATGTGAGTTTTAGTTGCCACCTTAAGTTGAACCATTAATAAGCATCTCACATCTGTCATGAATATCTCTCAAACCCAATCCACGTCTACGAGCATAGCATGGCAATATAATAGCAACGTAGAAGTAAATCCCAAGGGTTTGATAATGAAACAGGTAATAGGTGCTACCTCAACTACTTCCCAGTACCCACAATTTAATTAGATCCTAATCATGTAATGTTTGAGGAAAACAGATCTAATGCAATAAAAACTGGGTATGGAAGGTATATGATCAAAGTGTTACTTGCCTGCAATGTTGATGAAGATGATTCGCACTCAAAACTCTTGATAGATCTACTCGTCACACTCCGTCAATCTATCGTAAGCAAGCAATAGTAACCACACATAAGCAATCACTCAAAAGATCGAGAAGAACGAAGAAGACACTTCGGCATCAAAACCAAGCAAATAACTCTTGCAACATAAAACAATTTCTAACAGTACCAAAATTATGTGAATTTGGCCTTATCAGAAAGTTTAGGTCATGAGCTTCGCTTTGCAAAAAGAATCAACTCAAACGGAGTTACGGAACTCAAGTTATGAACAAAATAAGTTCAAATACAAATCTGTTTGAAATCAAATTTTAAAACTTTCAAAAACATGTTTAAGTTATTTTACTGGATAGAGGGGATTATAACGAAGACGTGGGCGTTGGTTTCATCGAAAACGGAGGTACGGATAAAAAGATATGATCAAAAGAAATTTGACTATGAAACAAATTTCGAAATTTGAAAATTAAAAAAAATTGATGTGACAGGTTCACTGGATAGGTGAAAACAAGACGAAACTATAGACGCTGGTTTCTTCTAATTTGGATGAACGAGTAAAAGTTATGGCTATTTGGAAAATCAGGGCCAAGCTGTTTTGCAGAAGAAAAAAATAGCTACGGATAAAAGAATTCTAGATCTAACGTATAAATACAGAAAACGAATAAATATACCTTTATAAGGTATAGAAAAGACGACTTCGGAGTGTGGAGACAACTTCCAAAAGTCCCGCCGGAGAGGAGAAATATATTTTTAGCTAGTCAAACCAAAATATTGATTTAACCCGCAATGAATAATTTTTGGAGGCTCTATGGGTCTATATTTATAGGTGGAAAAGAGCCTTAGAAGTCAAAGGCTAGGCAATGTGGGACTAAACGTAGACGTAATTAAACGAAACAGAGGAGAAAAGACGCGCCTCGCATGGGCCTAAAGCTTCGGCCGGCCGCGCGCGCACGCGTACACTGCAGTTTTTTTTATAACAAAAATCGGCCTAAGTAAAAAAATAAAAAAGGATGGCTGGGACTGGCCCATTTAGGAGAGGGAAAAACAAATGAGGCGCCCGCTGCCACTATGCTACGCGTGTGGGCGGTAAATAACTATGGGCCGCATGTACATTTTTTTTTTAAAATTGAAACAGAAGGAAAACCGGATAAAGAAAATAAATTAAAAATTTATATAGGCATATTATATATCAAAAGTTTCAAAAAAATATTTTCTACAACATGAACATTTTTGTAAAGTCAAATAAAGACCATAAAAATTCAAATAAATCAAACAGTGCTACTGCCTTAATAAAATCCAATAAAAATCATTTTAAAAATACCAAAATGATTTCAAATTTATTTCTCTCCAATTGTCTGTTGTAGGGAATCATGTTACCCTAATTTCTTTATATTTTATTTTTGGAGAAAAATAATTTGAATAAAACCCAAATAACTCCAAATTAAAATAATTTCCAAAAGGACTTGAATTTGATCCTTTGAAACTCCCAACTCATATTTCATATGTTTTGAAGAAGTCATTTTATCTTCGCTCGTGAAAATCATTGAGTTGCATAAAGTTTCAGGATTGGAAATATTCTCAGATGAAATTCAATTATTTTCAACACCCCTTGTCATTTAAATAAATGGAAGAAGTCATGTCATCTTCTCTCCAGGGTTTTGTGGTGAAAAGAATTTGAATTCATGGAGATCATAACAGCAAAAATGAAAGTTTGGGAAAGTCCTTTTATTCCCTCTCATTTAACTTTCAAAAAGTTTCGAATTCCACTCAATTTCACTCAATCAATCAAACAATCAATCCAATCTATCTGTTTATTATAACATTCCAAAATTTAGAATTTTGGGATGTTACAGTCTCGAAACCCTCTTTCTGTTTAATCAACTTGAACAAGATTTTGGTACTGTAAAATTTGACTTTAGTTCAGATTAGTAAATGGATCTTGTTTCTTTCGCAGTTTGAGTGTCGTTGCTCCGTTTGATTTGATTCTTTTCGCAAACCGGAGTTCTTAAGTTGAACTTTCTGGTCAATTCTTCTTATTTGAGTTTTGCCCGTGCATCTTTGCTTGAATGCTTATGTATGCTATTGTTTGTTTGTGATAGAATTCCCGGAGTGCGAAGCGTGCTACTACGAGTCCCTAGTTTTTGCGGATCGTCAACAAGGCAAGTAACACATTGATCATACTCCTTTCATACCCAGTTTTTATGCATTAGTTCCAATCCTCAAACATTGCATGATTAGGATGTGATTAACTTGTGGGTATTGGGAAGTAGTTGATGAGGTAGAACCTATTGCCCTATTATATTCAAACCCTTGGGAGTTACTTCTACGTATTGCTTATATTGCTATGCTATGCTCGTAGACGTGGTTTGGGTGAGTGAATCCATGACAGATGTGAGATTGTTAATTAATGGTTCAACTTAAGGTGGCAACTTTAATACACATCTGGGTGGATTGCTTGTCGGGCACCTGGAGAATCCAGTGTTGTCCTAGGATATCCCGGAGTACCCGTGTGATAATCCTAAGGTCCGCCACCCAGGCTCAAAGGGAACTGAGATATTTTCATGCTAGAAACTTCCGTGTGCAGCCACAAGCTATTATGGGCTCTAGCATAGTTGAGTAAGTTGCATGAGCTCTTGAAGAGATGGATCAGCAGGTAGAGGGATGTAGGTTGGTATGGTCTGCCCGGAGTAAAGAGTTAATGTTTCTGAAAGACTGTGTCTCGGTCATCCGTTTCTCAAACACCATGTAGTGCGAGAAATCCAACGGAGGAGATCGAGTCTTGTGGGGAAAAGTGCGCAAACCTCTGCAGAGTGTACAATCTAATCATGGTTAGCCGTGTCCCCGGTTATGGACATCTTGAGTATCTAGTACTTGGATTATCTTAAGTATCTCATCACTCTAAATTAATATTGTTGGGTTGATAATTACTTTTAATTGGGATTGAGTTGGAGGAACCTTCTCAATGATGTTTCAACTACCATGATAGTTAAAACAAAACTTATTTCTTTGTTGTAGGGAAAAATTGGCTTTTTGCAAAACTATAACCATAGAGCTTTCCACCAGCCAAATATGCATGTAGTGATAGCATTATTCTGTTCTTGCTCTACTGTGTTATATTGCCAGCATATTCCATGTGCTGACCCGTTTTCGGGATGCAACGTATTATGTTGCAGACTTTTCAGACGAGGAGTAAGGTTCGTTAGGTCGTTGCCGTGCAGCTCAGCTATGCCGTTGGAGTTGATGGACTCACTTTATCTTCCAAGCCTTCCGCTGTTATCGTATTAGATGGCCTTAAGCCATATTTATTGTAATAAGTTCTCTTCTGAGACATTCGATGTAATAAGTGTGTGATTGGTACTCTGTTATAAATCCTTCGAGTAGTGTGTGTGTCAGCATTACCGATCCAGGGATGACACTGAAGCACAGAGACTTGACCGTTTGAGGTCGGGTCGCTACAAGATGGTATCAGAGCACACGCTGAGTGTAGGACACGACCACTAAGATAAGCCATAGGTCACTCTTCTCTACTCATTTCTGACTCGTCTCCATTTTCTACTCTTTAGGATGGCGGATTTGAAGAACAAGTTTGCACAACCGGATGAAGACACACCCTTTGGACGCCACTTGAAGGAAGTCACTAGGTACCTGAACATCGGAATACCAAGCTTCACCGGGACTTATAACGCCACTTTACCAGAAGAGGAGCGCTGGATGATTCAAGTTCAAGTTCCAGGAAGGACGTTCTCGCCAACCACTAAGCCCATAGAATTTTCTTTTGAAGCACCCACCTAGAGTCTAGGCAAGAGCATGGCAGCCCACATTACCATGGGACGCATTGGAGAAGTCTACAACAAGGATCTCAAGGACACTATCTACTAGATATGTGGGCGCCGAGATGAGCAATGGGAGATGATCAGCACCAAGAAGGACAGATCCATTGCAGCTTTCATCCAGGAGTTAAACCAGCACATTCGACTCCAGGAGAATTAGATGTGCGCAGACATGATAGCTTTGAAGAAAGCGAAGACAAGGATCGTCGAGCTGGAAGAAGAACTCAAGTCTACACGCGATGGATATGAGGAGGAAATTGCAACACTATTGGAGAAGAATGACGACCTGATAAAGAAGATCGGAGTATTCATGGGAGACCCCGCGCCAGGAGGAGAGGACGACGACTCCACTTGCCCGGAGAACTACATCATCATCGATGACACCGACTCCAACCCCAGTGAAGATGACTTTGAAGATGAAGCTGGAGCCGACATTATGGAGTCTTCTACCGATCAAAATTTTTAGATGACCACCAAATAATTAGTAGTATTTTCCCCATGTATATAGTAGTAGTTGAGCACTTTCAACGATAGTTCTAGACCGTTTGTATGCCTTGCTTGATTGATTTAGTGAAATGATTGTGTTTGTCTCATGTGCATATGGGTAGTGCTTTCTCACTAGACCCCTTTTCTATTCTAATCTCTCCCCTCTAAACCCACTAGATGCCTCCGAGACGTGACACCGGATTTGCCTTCCCGCCAGAGCTTACTCAGTTGATCCAGCAGCAGAATGCCTTGATGCAATTGTTAGTCCAGAACCAAGGCAATAACAACAACAACAACAACGCGCCTCCAGTTGACAACTTAGCTCGCTTTCTGAGGTTGCAGCCGCCGGTGTTTTCCAGTAGCACTGAGCCTATAGTTGCTGCTGATTGGCTACGCCGTATTGGAAGGGAGTTGACCACCGCAGGTTGCACAGATGCTGAGAAGGTGCGCTTTGCCGCACATCAATTGGATGGACCAGCAGCCTCATGGTGGGAGAATTATACGACCACTTTCCCCATAGCCAACGTCACTTGGGATCAGTTTCAGCAAGCTTTTCGCACAGCCCATGTCTCAACTGGAGCTATGAATATGCAGAAGCGTGAGTTTCGCAACTTACGCCAGGGGAACCACACCGTAGCTCAGTACGTGGATGAGTTTAGCAAGTTATCTCGCTATGCCTCTGATGATGTGGCCACAGATGCCGCAAAGCAGGAGAAGTTTATGGAAGGGCTGAATGATGAGATGAGCATGCAGTTGATGGTGGCAACATTCAACAACTACCAGGAGTTGGTAGATAAGGCTCTTATGATTGAAGGGAAGCAGCAGCAGATTGAGAGCCGTAAGAGGAAGTATGGACAAGGGAGGTATAACTCAGGAGCTCAGCAGAAACCTTGCCTAACCCCGAACTCGGGAGGACTCGTTCATAACCATGGAGGTCATAACCACACCAGAGGAAGTTCGCATAACCACAATGGTTCTAAGAATGGGACTGGGAACGGAACAAGCAACAATCAGAACCGCTCCAATCCAGCCACACCCGCCAAGAGAGATCTAAGTCACATTACTTGCTTTAAGTGAGGGAAGACTGGACACTATGCCACGGAGTGCCCTGAAGCGAAGAATGGAAACGGCAATGGGAGTGCTGGGAAGAAGCCCAATCCATTCAACAAAGGACAAGTGAACCATGTTAATGTGGAGGAGGTTGAAGAGCAGCCAGACGCGGTTATCGGTAAGTTTTTGGTTAAGTCTGTTACCGCCCTTTTCTTTTTGATACTGGTGCATCGCATTCATACATATCAAGGGGATTCGTGGATAAGTTTAAACTACCAACCCAAACCCTTAGGACCCCTCTGTTAGTGAGTTCACCTGGAGCAGAGTATATGGCTAGTCGATGGTGCGACCAGATACCCCTAACCATTGGTAGCCATGTTTTCCCGTCAGACCTAATAATTTTGGAGTCACAAGGATTGGATGTGATATTAGGCATGGACTGGATGTCAAAGTATGGAGGAAACATTGACTGTGCTAGTAAGTCAATTTATCTCACCACCCCGGAGGGAAAAATGATTAAGTATGTATCTAGGCATGCGCCTAGGAGGAGCCAAGTAAATACCCTCACGGGAGTTGTTCAAGAAGAAGTGCCTGTAGTGAAGGATTACCCGGATGTTTTTCCACAGGAGTTACCAGGCATGCCACCGGATCGAGACATCGAATTTTTGATAGAACTGTTGCCAGGCACCGGGCCTATATCAAAGAGACCCTACCGGATGCCCGCAAATGATCTGGAGGAGATCAAGAAGCAGATCAAGGAGTTATTGGAGAAAGGTTACATTCGACGGAGTTCATCACCATGGGGAGCCCCAGTGGTTTTGGTTGAGAAGAAGGATAAGTCTCTAAGAATGGTTGTTGATTATCGTGCGTTAAATGAGGTGATGATAAAGAACAAATACCCACTGCCGATGATCAATGATTTGTTTGACCAACTGCAAGGAGCTAAGGTGTTTTCAAATATCGATCTGCGTTCAGGATATCACCAGCTGAAGATTCGAGAGAAGGATATACCAAAGACAGCATTCACCACACGGTACGGGTTGTACGAATATACGGTCATGTCATTTGGACTGACTAATGCCCCTGCCTATTTCATGAGCATGATGAACAAAGTGTTCATGGAATATTTGGATAAGTTTGTTGTGGTGTTCATTGATGATATAATGGTATACTCAAAGAATGAGGAGGAGCACGAAGAGCATTTGCGTTTAGTTCTCGAGAAACTCAGGGAGCACCAGTTGTATGCCAAGTTCAGCAAATGTGAGTTTTGGTTGAAGGAAGTCGGATTCCTTGGACATGTTATATCAGGAGAAGGTATAGCAGTAGACCCCACCAAGGTTCAGTCAGTCACTGAATGGTTGGCACCCACTTCAGTTAGCGAGATCCGCAGTTTTCTTGGACTTGCAGGATACTATCGGAGATTCATTGAGAATTTTTCCAAGATTGCAAAGCCAATGATGGAGTTATTGAAGAAGGATACCAAATTTAAATGGACAGAAGAATGTGAGGCAAGCTTTCAGGAGTTAAAGAAACGTTTGACTACAGCCCCAGTGCTGATTCTGCCGGATATACGCAAGGATTTCCAAGTGTATTGCGACGCCTCTCGCCTAGGACTTGGAAGTGTGCTTATGCAGGACGGAAGAGTTGTTTCGTATGCCTCACGACAACTAAAACCGCACGAATTGAATTATGCCACGCATGATTTGGAGTTAGCAGCAGTAGTACATGCGCTCAAGACTTGGAGACATTACCTTATTGGAAATCGTTGTGATGTGTACACGGATCATAAGAGTTTGAAGTACATTTTCACACAGAAGGAGCTGAACCTTAGGCAGAGGAGATGGTTGGAGCTTATAAAGGATTATGACATGAAGCTGCACTATCATCCAGGCAAGGCCAATGTCGTAGCAGACGCCTTGAGTCGGAAGAGTTATGCTAACACCCTAGTGAGCACGGGATTGCCAAAGGAGTTAGCAGAGGATCTCAGGGAACTTCGATTGGAGATTGTTCCTAGTGGTTTTGTTGCAACAATGGAAGTTCAGTCTACATTGTTAGGAAAGATTTGGGAAGCTCAGAAGGATGACAAAGAGATTGCCGAGATAAAAGAAAGAATGAGCAAAGGAAAGGCCAAAGGTTTTCGTGAGGATGAGCACGACACCTTATGGTTTGAGGACCGTGTTTATGTGCCCAATAACACAGAGATCAGGAAGTTAATACTTCAGGAGGCTCATGATTCACCATACTCGATACACCACGGAAACACCAAGATGTATTTGGATTTGAAGGAACGTTTCTGGTGGACTGGTATGAAGAAGGATATTGCCGAGTATGTAGCCGTATGTGATGTATGTCAGAGAGTGAAGGCAGAGCATCAAAAGCCAGCAGGATTGTTACAGCCTATGCCGATACCCGAATGGAAGTGGGATAAACTTGGCATGGATTTCATCACTGGATTGCCCAGGACCAAATCAGGATATGATTCTATATGGGTAGTAGTTGATCGCTTGACCAAAGTGGCTCACTTTATCCCAGTGAAAACAACCTATACAAGTGCGAAGTTGGCCAAGATATACATGACCAGGATAGCATGTCTGCATGGAGTTCCGAGGACCATAGTATCAGATAGAGGAACACAGTTTACCTCAAAGTTTTGGCATTAGCTGCACCAGACTTTGGGAACAAGGCTGGAGTTCAGTACAGCTTTTCACCCGCAGACGGATGGACAGACCGAGAGAGTCAACCAGATTCTGGAGGATATGTTGAGGGCTTGTGCGCTGGATTATGGATCTAGTTGGGATGACAATTTGCCCTACACAGAGTTCTCATACAACAATAGCTACCAAGCCAGTTTGAAGATGGCACCGTTCGAAGCCCTGTATGGACGAAGGTGCAGAACACCGTTGATGTGGGATGAAGTTGGAGACCGACAGTTGTTTGGACCAGACTTGATCAAGGAGTCTGAAGAGAAAGTTAAGTTGATCCGAGATAGACTGAAGGTAGCTCAGTCCAGGCAGAAGAGTTATGCAGATTCGAAACGCAAGGAGGTAACCTATGAAATTGGAGACAGAGCATATCTGCGAGTGTCACCGTTGCGAGGAGTGAAACGTTTTGGAGTCAAGGGAAAGTTAGCCCCGAGATTTGTAGGACCGTATCGTGTTTTGGAACGTATGGGAGAAGTTGCCTACAAGTTGGAGTTACCTGAAGGACTGTCAGGAGTTCATGATGTGTTTCATATTTCATAGCTGAAGAAGTGTCATGCTGAGATGGCCAATATACCGTTAAGAGATACAGTACCCTTGGAGGCGATTCAGTTGGACAGTGATCTGACCTATGAAGAGAAGCCAGTCAGGATTCTTGAATTTGCCAGCCGAGTCACCCGCAGCAAGGTTATTAAGTTTTGCAAAGTTCAGTGGAGCCACCATACCGAGGATGAAGCCACCTGGGAACGAGAGGATGATCTTCGCAAAGACCACCCACACCTATTTTCTAGCCAACCCGAATCTCGAGGGCGAGATTCATCTTAAGGGGGGTAGGTTTGTAACATCCCAAATTTTCAATTTGGAATGTTATACATAGATCATTCATGCATATCATATTTTATTGCATTTTGTTTCGCGATCCTCGAAATCCTAAGCAACTCAAGGACCCTCGGAGAGAGTTGGGGATTTCATTGTTTTCATATTTGAATTTTATCAAATATTGAAACGAGGATTATTTGTTTTAATTATTTTTCTCTCCAAAAATATTTCATATTAAAATATATGAGAGGAGATAATATGACTTCTCCAAAATAATTGAAATATTGGAGGAAAAATATTAAAATCAAATATTTGATTTTATTCGGATTTTATTGCTATTTTATTTGCATTAGAAAAATTGCACGTTTTTCAAAATTGCATTTTAGGGCCAAGAAAATGTTCATCTCGTTCTAAATATTTTATTTAGACGGTGAAAATTTGTTTTGGTATTTTTAGATTTTTATTTATTTTTCTAGGATTTATTTTCAGCGGAAACTGTTTAAAAAAAATCTCGAGCGCCCGACTGGGCCGAAGCCCAGCCGAGCCGGCCCAACCGCCCCGCGCCTCGTCTCCCTCCAGGAGACCGCGAGCGCCGCCGCCCGACGCCGAGTCCGGCCGGGACTCTTCTCCCGCGCCGCCTTGCCCCCTCCCCCAAGCTAGCCCCCCTCCTATATATACGCCGCCCCCGCCTCCCCCCACACCACCGCCGAACCCCGCCGCCGCGCCGCCTGCCGTCGCCGCCCCGCACTGCCCCGCGCCACCTGCCGCCGCAGCCGCACCTCGCCGGAGCCGCCTCGCCTCGCCGGAGGTATAAGCCGCCGTTGCCGCCGTTCGGTTTTATTTTAAACCGATCCGGTTTTTTAGAAAACCCTAGGTTCGTTTTTTTAGAATAGACCGGTTTTATTTTTTTCTCGGTTTAGTTTATTTAGCGGACGTTTGTTCGTACGTTCGTTTTAACGAACGGTGTTCACTCGTTAGCCCCAGACAGCGAACGTTCGTTCGTTAGCCTGTTCGCCAGTTTTTCTTTTTCATGGATTTTTCGCGATTATTTTCGATCGCGATTTCTGATCCAATTTTCGTTTCAGTTTATCTTTTCGCTCGTTTATCGGAATCAGGTGATTCAAGCGCCTAGATCTTTGTCTTGAAACCCTCTTTCTGTTAAACAACTTGAACAAGATTTTGGTATTGTAAAATTTGACTTTAGTTCAGATTAGTAAACGGATCTTGTTTCTTTCACAGTTTGAGTTTCGTTGCTCCGTTTGATTCGATTCTTTTCGCAAACCGGAGTTCTTGAGTTGAACTTTCTGGTCAATTCTTATTATTTGAGTTTTTCCCGTGCATCTTTGCTTTAATGCTTATGTATGGTATTGTTTGTTTGCGATAGAATTCCCGGAGTGCGAAGCGTGCTACTACGAGTCCCTAGGTTTTGCGGATCGTTAGCAAGGCAAGTAGCACATTGATCATACTCCTTTCATACCCAGTTTTTATGCATTAGTTCCAATCCTCAAACATTGCATGATTAGGATGTGATTAACTTGTGGGTGTTGGGAAGTAGTTGATGAGGTAGAACCTATTGCCCTGTTATATTCAAACCCTTGGGAGTTACTTCTACATATTGCTTATATTGCTATGCTATGCTCGTAGACGTGGTTTGGGTGAGTGAATCCATGACAGATATGAGATTGTTAATTAATGGTTCAACTTAAGGTGGCAACTTTAATACACATCTGGGTGGATTGCTTGTCGGGCACCTGGAGAATCCAGTGTTGTCCTAGGATATCCCGGAGTACCCGTGTGTTAATCCTAAGGTCCGCCACCCAGGCTCAAAGGGAACTGAGATATTTTCTTGCTAGAAACTTCCGTGTGCAGCCACAAGCTATTATGGGCACCTCTAGACACACAAGTTGATTTGTTGATCTCTCTCAGCCGTGTGCGGTGCCCCCTCCACCATAATCCACCTTGATCATCTCGTAGCGGTGCTTAGGCGAAGCCCTGCGTCGGTAGCATCATCATCACCATCATCACGCCGTCGTGCTGACGAAACTCTCCGGCGAAGCTTTGCTGGATCGAAGCTCGCGGGACGTCATCGAGCTGAACGTGTGCTGAACTCGGAGGTGCCGTGCGTTCGGTACTTGGAGCGGTCGGATTGTGAAGATGTATGACTACATCAACCGCGTTGTGCTAACGCTTCCGCTTTCGGTCTACGAGGGTACGTGGACAACACTCTCCCCTCTCGTTGCTATGCATCACCATGATTTTGCGTGTGCGCAGGATTTTGTTTTTGACATTACTACGTTCCCCATCAATTTCTTCTACAACTATCTGTCGGCATT
The DNA here is from genome assembly GCF_018294505.1 of Triticum aestivum. Taxonomy (NCBI): domain Eukaryota; kingdom Viridiplantae; phylum Streptophyta; class Magnoliopsida; order Poales; family Poaceae; genus Triticum; species Triticum aestivum. The sequence continues at coordinate 468,114,387 of NC_057808.1, forward strand.
CTAGGAACGGGGGTCCCCAGGCTTGCCTGCCTGCGGCCCATGGCGTGGCTATGCTAGCGGGCCTGTACGGCCCATCTTCATCAACAAGGCTGTCAAGACCCTCGCGAGGGGCCAAGCCTCGCATGGCGGACGATGCAAGACCTCCTCAGGAGCGGCCTCACCAGGCTGCCTCACGAGGAGCGGAGATTTGAAGGCGGGGCAAACCTCACGAGGCTCTCATGACGTGAGCCACAACGATCGACACCAGGCGGGCGCCAGCGCGCGCACCGTCCTTGTTTCCTCTTTGGTGCCAAGGGGGCAAGCGTAGGCGCGGAGTACCGAGGCATCAGGCAAAGGTTTCCATATCAGTGCAACGAGACCAAGACCAGCAGGCCAGCAGGACAGAGGTCACCGTGGAGCCCAAGACGGCGTCATCGCCAGAGCCCTTTCGCAGGCGAAGACCGCTTTTGTTAGGATAGCTTGTACTAGCTGTCCCATTTCAAATTGGCCGCCGTTGTTGGCTCCCTTCCTGCTCAATATTTGGGAAGAGGACGAGGGCCTCTATAAATAGGACTAGCCACCACCCAAGGAGGCAGCTAGATCTCATATGATCGAGAGCCAACCCTTAGCCACACCGAACACAAGATCACCTCAACCTCAGGAGGTTGTTCTCCCCCTTGTACTGTTCTTCATCAGCCCAAGAGGCAATACACCACCACCACACTGGAGTAGGGTGTCAGTTGCCGATAACTTTTACAAAACATGATCATCTCATACCAACAATTGTTAGCCGTCGGGGGCAACGCTAGAAGACACACCAGCAATTGTTAGCCGTGTGCGGTGCCCCCTCCACAGTTTTACACCTCGGTCATATTGTCGTAGTGCTTAGGCGAAGCCCTGCATCGGTAACTTCATCATCACCGTCACCAGGCCATCGTGCTGACGAAACTCTCCCTCGTCCTCAACTGGATCAAGAGTTCGAGGGACGTCACCAAGCTGAACTTGTGCAGATCGCGGAGGTGCCGTGCGTTCGGTACTTGGATCGGTTGGATCGCGAAGACGTTTGACTACATCAACCGCGTTACTAAACGCTTCCGCTTTTGGTCTACGAGGGTACGTCGACACACTCTCCCCGCTCGTTGGTATGCTTCTCCTAGATAGATCTTGCGTGATCGTAGGTAATTTTTTTGAAATACTACGTTCTGCAACGGTGGCATCCGAGCCAGGTCTATGCGTAGATGTTATATGCACGAGTAGAACACAAAGAGTTGTGGGCGATAATAGTCACACTGCTTACCAGCATGTCTTACTTTGATTCAGCGGTATTGTTGGATGAAGCGGCCCACACTGACATTACATGACCGTGTTCATGAGACTGGTTCTACCGCCGTGCTTCGCACACAGGTGGCTAGTGGGTGTCTGTTTCTCCAAATTTAGTTGAATCGAGTGTGACTACGCCCGGTCCTTGTTGAAGGTTAAAACAACACACTTGACGAAAAATCGTTGTGGTTTTCATGCGTAGGTAAGAACGGTTCTTGCTAGAAGCCTGTAGCAGCCACGTAAAACTTGCAACAACAAAGTAGAGGACGTCTAACTTGTTTCTGCAGGGCTTGCTGTGATGTGATATGGTCAAGACGTGATGATATATAATTTGTTGTATGAGATGATCATGTTTTGTAATAGTTATCGGCAACTGGCAGGAGCCATATGGTTGTCGCTTTATTGTATGAAACGCAATCGCCATGTAATTACTTTACTTTATCACTAAGTGGTAGCGATAGTCATAGAAGCAATAGTTGGCGAGACGACAACGATGCTTCGATGGAGATCAAGGTGTCAAGCCGGTCACGATGGTGATCATGACGGTGCTTTGGAGATGGAGATCAAAGGCACAAGATGGGCACAAGATGATCATGGCCATATCATATCACTTATTTGATTGCATGTGATGTTTATCTTTTTATGCGTCTTATTTTGCTTAGTACGACAGTCGCATTATTAGATGATCCCTTACTAAAATTTCAAGGTATAAGTGTTCTCCCTGAGTATGCACCGTTGCGACAGTTCTTCATGCTGAGACACCACGTGATGATGGGGTGTGATAAGCTCTACGTTCACATACAACGGGTGCAAGCCAGTTTTGCACACGCAGAATACTCGGGTTAAACTTGACGAGCCTAGCATATGCAGATATGGCCTCGGAACACTGAGGCCGAAAGGTCGAGCGTGAATCATATAGTAGATATGATCAACATAGTGATGTTCACCATTGAAAACTACTCCCTCTCACGTGATGATCGGATATGGTTTAGTTGATATGGATCACGTGATCATTTAGATGACTAGAGGGATGTCTATCTAAGTGGGAGTTCTTAAGTAATATGATTAATTGAACTTAAATTTATCATGAACTTAGTCCTGATAGTATTTGCATATCTATGTTGTAGATCAATTGCTCGCGTATAGCTTCCTCGTTTTATTTATGATATGTTCCTAGAGAAAACTAAGTTGAAAGTTGATAGTAGCAATGATGCGGACTAGGTCCGTGATCCGAGGATTATCCTCATTGCTGCACAGAAGTATTATGTCCTTGATGCACCACTAGGTGATGAACCTGTTGCAGGAGCAGATGCAGACGTTATGAATGTTTTGCAAAGCTTGGTATGATGACTACTTGATAGTTTAGTGGACCATGCTTTACGGCTTAGAACCGGGACTTCAAAAATGTTTTGAACGCCATGGAGCATATGAGATGTTCCAAGAACTGAAATTGGTATTTCAGACTCATGCCCGAGTTGAGAGGTATGAGACCTATCGCAAGTATTTTGCCTACAAGATGGAGGAGAATAGCTCAACCAGTGAGCATGTGCTCAGAATGTCTGAGTACTACAATCGCTTGAATCAAGTGGGAGTTAATGTTCCAGATAAGATAGTGATTGATAGAGTTCTCTAGCTCAGATAATATGCAAGGGATGCCGAAAATGATTCCCCGAACACTTCGCGATGCTGAAATCGGCGAAGGTTGAAATCAAGAAAAGCATCAAGTGTTGATGGTTGACAAGACCACTAGTTTCAAGTAAAAGGGAAAGGGAAAGAAAGGGAACTTCAAGAAGAATGGCAAGCAAGTTGCCACTCCCATGAAGAATCCCAAAGCTAGACCCAAGCCTGAAACTGAGTGCTTCTACTGCAAAGGAAATGGTCACTGGAAGTGGAACTGCCCTAGATACTTGGCGGATAAGAAGGATGGCAAAGTGAACAAAGGTATATTTGATATACATGTTATTGATGTGTACTTTACTAGTGTTTCTAGCAACCCCTAGGTATTTGATACTGGTTCAGTTGCTAAGAGTAGTAACTCGAAACGGGAGTTGCAAAATAAACGGAGACTAGTTAAGGGCGAGGTGATGATGTGTGTTGGAAGTGATTCCAAGGTTGATAAAATCACCATCGCACACTCCCTTTTCCTTTGGGATTATTATTGGAACTAAATTAATGTTATTTGGTGTTTGCGTTTGATACGTCTCCATCGTATCTATATTTTTTGATTGTTCCATGCCAATATTATACAACTTTCATATACTTTTGGCAACTTTTTATACTATTTTTGGGACTAACATAGTGATCCAGTGCCCAGTGCCAGTTCCTGTTTGTTGCATGTTTTTTGTTTTGCAGAAAATCCATATCAAACGGAGTCCAAACAGGATAAAAATTGACGGAGATTTTTTTGGAATAAATGTGAATTTTGGGAAGTGGAATCAACGCGAGACGATGCCCAAGGGGGCCACGAGGCAGGGGGCGCCCCCCAGGGGGGCAGGTGCGCCCCTGACCCTCGTGGACACCCCGTAAGGCGGTTGTTGCCCTTCTTTCGCTGCAAGAAAGCTAATATCCGGATACAAATCATGTTCAAATTTCAATCCAATCGGAGTTACGGATCTCCGGTTATAAAAGAAACGGTGAAAGGGCAGAATCTGGAACGCAGAAACAGAGAGAGATAGAGAGACAGATCCAATCTCAGAGGGGCTCTCGCCCCTCCCACACCATGGAGAGCATGGACCAGAGGGGAAACCCTTCAACCATCTAGGGAGAAGGTCAAGGAAGAAGAAGAAGGAGGGAGGCTCTCTCCCCCACTACAAAAAAAAGACACATCCGTGACATTTTGGGCCGAACGAATTTTTTTTGTCATACTTATGACACTTATATGACGATAATTGTGACAAAACCCGGTATCATCATAGATGTGGAGGGGTCCTACTTCTATGACAAAAAATCATGACAGAAATTTTTGTCCTGGGCGGGCCGGAGACGCAGCTGCATGACATTCTTTGGGCCGTCCATGACGGAAAAAACCATGGTAGAAGCGAGGGCGAGGAAAATATCGGGGTGTTCCCGGTTACGGTGGGTGGTCGGGGCCGAGCGATGCACGTTTCTCTCATACACGCACGCGCGTGGGTGCGAGGCGTTGGGCTCTAACTGAACCCGAGCGATGGCACTGCAGGCTACGCGTTACTGAACCCGAGCGATCGATCGATGGCTATTAACTGAACCCGATTGAGGGATTCCTTCGCTACTGATGCTAACTGAAGCCGATCGATGCTGCCTCTGGATGAACAGTGAGCGTTGCTGGGGGGGGGGGTTGGATGAACAGTTCCCGGTGGGGGTGGATGAACAGGACCCCGTGGTGTTGCCTCTGGATGAACAGGACCCCGATCGATCGAGCCGGTTGGGGCTGGATGAACAGGACCCCGTGGAGGGCAGGATGAACAGGACCACCCCATGGATGGCAGGATGAACAGTAGACGATGGAGGGCTGGATGAACAGTAGCCCGTGGAGGGGTGGTTGAACAGGAGCCCGTGGAGAGGGGTGGTTGAACAGTAGCCGGTGGAGTAGCACGCGGTGGAGGCTGGATGAACAGGAGCCCATGGATGAACAGTCGCAGGTGGAGGCTGGAGGAGGTCGACGGTGGATGAACAGTAGCCCGTGGAGGCTGGAGGGGGTCGACGGTGGAGATGAACAGTATCCCGTGGAGTCCCGCTTTGCGGTACGCCACACCCCTCCTGATGAACAGGACCCCCGTTTCGACTGTAGCGCTCCAACACAAGTTTGTTTCCTCCGTTTTGCGGTACGCCACACCCCTCCCGATCAACAGGACCCCCGTTTCGACCGTAGGAGGCCCGTTTCCTCCGTTTCGCGGTACGCCAGACCCCTCCCGATGAACAGGATCCCGTTTCGAACGTGGCCGGTCGAACACAAGGCCGTTTCCTCCGTTCTGCGGTACGCGAGGCCTCGTTTCCATCGGTTGTTCCGTCCAAGCCCTCCCGATGAACACGACGACGCATTCCGTTCCGACCCAGCCGGTTGGATCCCCATGAACACGACAATGCAGTTTCTCCGTTCCGACCCAGCCATGTACACGAGCCCTGGCCGTATGTATGCGCGAGTAGGCGTTCGAGACCCTGCCCGTATGTACGTACGTGGCCGTATTTTATTTCTTGCACACTGGTCGCTGTACGTACGTGTACATGCTACGTGCGCGCCTCTACTATGACACGTGCGCGCCTCTACATCGACCAGTATGTACGTACACGTTCGCGACCAGAATGACAACGCTACGTACGCTTCGACCAGGTGGGTCCCGACTATCAGGCACTTCCTTGCGTGCGAAGATGTAGCTGGTGGGTCCCAGTAGTCAGGGGGCGAATCGTTTTTTTTTGCCCGGACGCACTTCCTTGCATGCGAAGATGTAGCTGGTGGGTCCCAGCAGTCAGGGGGAAACGTTTTTTCACGAAATACGGTGGCCCGTCTGGTGAGTCCCCGCTGTCAGGTGGAGGAATAATTATTTTGCACGTAATAAGGAGGCACTTCCTTGCTGCGGCCGTGGACCCAGCTGTCAGCCTCTCCACGTACAGTCCATGTCCGATGGAAGACGTTCCTTGACCACGTTGACCACGCCGCGCCGAGAGCACCAGGGCGGTGGACGGCGGCGAGGCTTAGGAAGGGGACGACGTGGAGCCGGGGAAGACGCGGCAGTGGATGCCCACGCGTAGAGGAGTATGAGGGTTCACTGGTTCGCTGCGGTGTGAGGCTGCCGTCTCCGCAGAATAACAGGGGGTGTGGGTGAGTAGAGGGATGGCCTGGCCAGCGGTGGGAGTAGTAGGGGCGGTGAGACCTCCGCCGCATCGCAGCCGGCCATGGGAGGCAGGAGCACGAGGCACGACCGGCGCTGGTTTGGGCGGCTGGAGCAAGAAGACCAGAGGTTGAAGAAGCACTACGGCCGTTGGATGGACATCGTACGGTCACTAGAGCTAGAATCGTGCATATTGACTAAGTTGACAAAGCCCTCCGTCCCCGTCAACTTAGTAGGCCCACAAGTCAGCCTGCCACTATACTGGGTCCCAGCTAGCAGGGGGAGTATTCTTTTTTTTGAGCGTAATAAGGAGGCACTTCCTTGCGTGCGAAGATATAGCTGGTGGGTCCAAGCTGTCAGTGGCGGTAACGTTTTTTCGTGAAATACAGAGGCCCTTTCTGTGGGTCCCAGATGTCAGGTAGAGGAATCATTATTTTGCGCATAATAAGGAGGCATTTCCTTGCGTGCGGCCGTGGACCCAGCTGTCAGCCTCTCCACGTACAGTCCACTTCAGATGCATGTCGGTCGTTGACCACATTGACCAGGCCGCGCCGAGAGCACCAGGGCGGTGGACGACGGCGAGGTCTAGGAAGGGAACGACACGGAGGCAGGGAAGACTCGGCAGTTGTTTCCCACACGGAGGGGAGTACGACTGTACGAGGGTTTACTGGTTCGTCTGCCGTCGCCGGAGAATAACAGCAGGTGTGGGTGAGTAGAGGGATGGCTAGGCCAGCGATGGGAGTACGGTGGGGCGGTGAGGCCTGCGCGGCAGCATAGCCGGCCGTGGGGAGGAGGGAGCAGGCAGTCCCGCCGGCGCTTGTTTGAGCACCTGGAGCAGGAAGAGCAGAGATTGAAGAAGCACGACGGCCGTTGGATGGACATCCAACAGTCACTGCTTGTGCGTCAACCTTTTTTTAGGAAAGCCTCAAATCTGCGGAAAACATCATACAGCCCATCTGCCATTATTTCTAATAATTTACAACCCATTTGCTAATTCTTAAGGTTTTTTTGGAGCCCATATTCTTTTTGTTAGCATTACAGCCCATATTGTGGCCACAGTTAAAAAATTATACGAAATTTTGCATATTTTGGTGCGGTCCGAACTGTTTTAAATCCCGAAATTTCGAGTCACATTCAAACTGATTTTAAAAATAAATGTATATCAATATAAAATCCAACAAATTGTCCACGCATAAAAATCAATGCAATTTAAAATCTCGAAATGAAAAAAAGAAATTTGAAACTAATTGCCGGTTTGATGTGTTTTAAAAATGTACAGCCCATTTCTCATTACTGATAGGCCATTTTCTTGGCCAGCCGAATGAAGCTCTCCTCGTCTTGAAAGATTTGCAGCCCATCAGCCTGACAAAGCGACTTACTTGGCAAATAAAAAAAACTGGGTTGTGGCCGTGGACCCAGCTGTCAGCCTCTCCACGTACAGTACTCCTCCGATGGAAGTCGGTCGTTGACCACATTGACCACGCCGCGCCGAGAGCACCAAGGCGGTGGACGACGGTGAGGCCTAGGAAGGGGACGACGTGGAGCCGGGGAAGACACGGCAGTGGATGCCCACGTGGAGAGGAGTACGAGGGTTCACTGGTTCTGCTGCGGTGTGAGGCGGCCGGCGCCGCAGAATAACAGGGGGTGTGGGTGAGTGGAGGGATGGCCTGGCCAGCGGTGGGAGTAGTATGGGGGCGGTGAGGCATCCGCGGCAGCACAGCCGGCCACGGGAGGCAGGAGCAGGCGGGACGACCGGCACTACTTTGGGCGGCTGGAGCAAGAAGACCAGAGGTTGAAGAAGCACTATGGCCGTTGGATGGACATCGTACGGTCACTGGAGCTAGAATCGTTCATGTTGACTAAGTTGACAAAGCCCTCTGTCCCCGTCAACTTAGTAGGCCCACAAGTCAGCCACCCACTATGGTGGGTCCCAGATAGCAGGGGGTATTCATTTTTTTGTGCGCAATAAGGAGGCACTTCCTTGCGTGCGAAGATATAGTTGGTGGGTCCGACCTGTCAGCGGAGGGAACGTTTTTTTCGCGAAATACAGAGGCCCTTCCGGCGGGTTCCAGATGTCAGGTGGAGGAATCATTATTTTGTGCGTAATAAGGAGGCATTTCCTTGTGTGCGGCCGTGGACCCAGCTGTCAGCCTCTCCACGTACAGTCCACTTCCGATGGATGTCGTTCGTTGACCACGTTGACCACGCTGCGCCGAGAGTACCTGGGCGGTGGACGATGGCGAGGCCTACGAAGGGAACGACACGGAGCCGGGGAAGATACGACAGTGGCTGCCCACGCGGTGGAGAGTACGAGGGTTGACTGGTTCGGCTGCCGTCGCCGGAAAATAACAGGAGGTGTGGGTGAGTAGAGGGATAGACAGGCCAGCGATGCGAGTATATGATGGGGCCGTGAGGCCTGCCCGGCAGCACAGCCGGCCACGAGAGGCGGGAGCAGGCGGTTCCGACGGCGCTGGATTGGGCGGCTGGGGCAGGAAGATCAGAGACTGAAGAAGCACGATTGTCGTTAGATTGACATCTAACAGTGTGATGCTGGTAGAGTCGATTGTTGACTAAGTTTCTTTTTTGATAAACCTTGTGTACGCATGAACTTAGTTGGCCCACAAGTCAGCCTCCAAATCTGTGGCAGACAACATAGAGCCCATTTGCTATTTTTTAATAATTTGCAGCCCATTTGCTAATTCTTATAAATAATTTATTACAACCCATTTTCTTCCCAGGACCACGGTCAAAAAGTTCAACCTTATTTTGCATATTTCGGTGGAGTCTGAAATTTTGTAATCCCAAAATGATAAACATTTTTTAAGAACTTATTGATTTGCCAAAAAAAATTGTTTTGTTTTTGTAAGAAAATAAGACGTGGGACGATTGAGTTGGTTTAAGGGAAAACCAGTGGTAAAAAATCAGCGCTGGGAGGGAAAACAACAACAAAAATAAGGATGTAAATATGAAAAGTAATTTTATGTATTTTCAATATAATGATACGTGTATATGAACTAGTAAAACTATAGGTAGAGATTAGAAAACGGATGTAGGACATGCGTTTCAAGAGGAAAATAGAACTGGGCTGTGTGTTTGATTCAGTAAAAAAAGTGCCTGCGGATGTTGTAAGACAAAATATAACTAAAGCTGGCGGGCCAGAGGCCATTAGATACCTGCTGGATCTTTGTGCCCCGTTGTTGTCATGGGCTGGGCCTGTTAAAAACAAAACCAAGCCTGGGCAGTCTACAGCCCAGTTGAAACTTGCTCGACCTGAAAAAACAATATACATGCTCAATAAACGAGAGAATTCTGCAAGTACACACTGATAACTGGGATGCAGCAGGGATATTGTTTTTTCATCGTGATAATAAGAGCATGCACTTGTTTCGAAAAAATTGGAGAACTGGGAATTCGAACGGCAGGTGCTTATGCTACCCATCAAATAAAAATCAGGTGCCTGAAAATTCGTTTCGAAACAAATGATTCAGCTTTATATCCACGTCGACCCTCGGCATGGTGGTTGGAAGCATATGCCAAGTTCATACCAAAAGATCGTTAACAACAATACCAACTTGCGGACGACAAGGTAGTACAAGTACCAATACCAAACTAACTTATAATCTTTTTACTCCTGGCCCTAGTGTTCGTCTGGTAGAAAATCTTGCAGAGGACCAGCTCCCGCTCCTTCTCTTGCTCCAGGTCCCCGAGGTGGTACTGGTGCATCACCCAGTTGGTCCTCTGCTGGTCAAAGTTCTTGTTGGTGTGCAGCACCAGAACCTTTTTGCTGCCTGTCTGCCGGCCGTTGACCATCACCGGGAAGGTATTGCCTGTGTTGTGCCACATCGCGTGCATGCCGCACTCCGACTGTATCTTGCGACGCGTCCACGTGCCCCTTTTGAACGCCCTGGAATTGCGCTGGAAGAAATGCTTGCTTAGGCCACTCAGTGTGATACCTGCAGTATTGTCGAATACAGGTTTTAGTGTACGTAGTTGGCATTTTCATAACATCTTTGGCATGTTGCAGTCACTTGTTTCACTTTTTATTAACTGTCAAATTGTAATTGCTTCACCAGGTCTGCGTCTAAAAAGAAAAATAGAGCTATAAACAAAGGAATATGTTTGTGCAAGTAGACGACCGATCAGTGTCTTACATGGAAGTTTCTTAGGATGGGTGTAGCATATGCCGTGCTCGTTGTCGATGGTTGGTATGAACAAATCGATGAGAGGGTGAGATGTCGCGCTGTCAGCACTCACTTTGGCCTCAAGGTGCTCGATCGGCTCCTGATCCGTGGGATCGAACTTGACGCCAGCCGGCAGCACCGGCCAATCCTTCTTCGACTTGCATGGGTTAATTCCAGTTATATGGTACACAATCCTCCTTTTTTCGTGAAATACAGAAGCCCTTTCTGTGGGTCCCAGATGTCAGGTGGACGAATCATTATTTTGCGCATAATAAGGAGGCATTTCCTTGCGTGCGGCCGTGGACCCAGCTGTCAGCCTCTCCACGTACAGTCCACTTCAGATGCATGTTGGTCGTTGACCACATTGACCAGGCCGTGCCGAGAGCACCAGGGCGGTGGACGACGGCGAGGCCTAGGAAGGGAACGACACAGAGGCAAGGAAGACTCGGCAGTTATTTCCCACACGGAGGGGAGTATGACTGTACGAGGATTTACTGGTCCGTCTGCCGTCGCCGGAGAATAACAGCAGGTGTGGGTGAGTAGAGGGATGGCTAGGCCAGCGATGGGAGTACGGTGGGGCGGTGAGGCCTGCGCGGCAGCACAGCCGGCCGCGGGGAGGAGGGAGCAGGCAGTCTCGCCGGCGCTTGTTTGAGCAGCTGGAGCAGGAAGAGCAGAGATTGAAGAAGCACGACGGCCGTTGGATGGACATCCAACAGCCACTGCTTGTGCGTCAACCTTTTTTTTAGGAAAGCCTCAAATCTGCGGAAAACATCATACAGCCCATCTGCCATTATTTCTAATAATTTACAACCCATTTGCTAATTCTTAAGGTTTTTTTGGAGCCCATATTCTTTTTGTTAGCATTACAGCCCATATTGTGGCCACAGTTAAAAAATTATACGAAATTTTGCATATTTTGGTGCGGTCCGAACTGTTTTAAATCCCGAAATTTCGAGTCACATTCAAACTGATTTTAAAAATAAATGTATATCAATATAAAATCCAACAAATTGTCCACGCATAAAAATCAATGCACTCACTTTGGCCTCGCGCTGTCAGCACTCACTTTGGCCTCAAGGTGCTCGATCGGCTCCTGATCCGTGGGATCGAACTTGACGCCAGCCGGCAGCACCGGCCAATCCTTGTTCGACTTGCATGGGTTAATTCCAGTTATATGGTACTCAATGTATGATCAATCGACTGTTTTAAGTGAATGATGAAAGATTTCGACAGATAAGTGGTACTCCAAATCTGAAGTCCAGAATACCTGAACACGCCGCCGAGATTCTTGTGTCACCTCATGCGCAGCGTGTTGTCACGTCAATTCAATCTGTGGACATGATGAATAATTTGACCGACGTATACTAGTACTACTACTGTACTACTTACTAGTCGTATTTAGTGTCACATTTTAACCATAGGTTTAACTAACAAGTACGCACTTGAAGCCTAAGTGATATATATATATATACACTGCACAACATCTCCATCATCATTATCAGTACATCCTGCGCAGGTGAGTTAGGATGCACTTGATCCCAGAAAGGTATCTATCCTTCAAACCATAGGAGTGCTTCAAACTTACAACAGTACATAATATCCAACAAAAGAGGGTCGTGCTACAGCAGCAGAATACCTGGCTCAGTCTACATATCAGTAAGAATCAAGTTGTGCATATTTGCTGTTGGCATGAACCACATCGCCGCATGTCGGGTTTGCAAAAGCCATCCATCGCATGGAAGCTTGATGCCTTTCACACACTGAAGATTATCTGGCAACAAGCTGTATCGACGAATCTCTGGATATGGTGATTCATGAAACCCATGGTATGATGTGTAAACATAGCCCCCCCTGGCGAATGGAAGTTGCATAGCACGGTAATCATCGCCGGTGATATGATCGATGATTGGTTGGATGATCGGATAATTGAGCCCGAGGAACATGGAGTGGTTGCCGAGGCTGTAAACCCGCCTCCAGTTGAATACGCCTGGCCCAACGGAGCTGGGATCTTTCTCGAACACGAAGCAGCCATAGCCATCAATGTCACGAACGCCCCAGGCATTGTACTGCATGTGGTTTGATGAAATGGTTTGGTCAATTTGGTACGTGCAAATGAGCATCAAATGACCACCGTCAGCTGAACGAGCGATAAACCACCACCCATCGGCTGGTATGATTCCAGGTCCTGGAATCATGAAGGCCGGCGCATTTGCGTCTGCTGCAACAATTCAAATTGGAGACCAAAAGGACAAAAATAAACAATCATGTTCAGAGTATGTGTGGAATTAAGATTATTATAACAGTGACACATATCATAGACAGAGAATTGCAATGCCGTGGTCATAATCATACCCCAAGTTAAAAAAAATAAGCCAATGGCTTTCATATTCTAGCAATATATCATGGTTCAAACATCATGTAACAATGAGAGGAAAACAGATATGACAGGGCCTACTCATATTCTACCATAGCACTTACTACAGTTATCATATCAACTCTAAGCAATAACATGCGTTGTTATAAAAATCCTGGAAATGAGAGTAACATATAGCAATCATGAGGTTATACTCATAATATCTATTCTAACAATCATTAGATACCAATTGTTCTCATATCAACTCTAACAATAACATGTGTGGTCATAAAAATCTAGGAAATGAGAGGAACATATAGCAATGATGTGGTTATAGACATACTATATATTCTAAATTTGTAACAATGAACAGGCAGTCGTATTCTTAAGGTAAAGATGAGATGAGATAGAACAATTACACGACGATAGATTCCACCAGTATAGGCAGCCAATCTGTGCGTCGACCGCATAAACGATGCCATCGTGCACTATAGCATCAGACATAAGTGTTGGGTAAAGAGGATCGACGATGAGCCATAACCATGTATGGCGACCGGATTCCAGATAGACTAATCCCATGTTGAACACGGCAATGAGCTTGTAATCCATGTAGTCTTCTGATGGTGTGGGCACTTCGCAGATTACAACCTTCAGCAAACAGAGGTCGAGCCAAAAGCTCGACGCGTCTCATGCGTAGTAGGCAGGAGTGTCCGGCGGGCCGCGAGGCTCGATGGCGGCGGTATCCAAAGATGGAAGGGTGATCTCTCGCTGGGTGTAGATATCCACGAGACGCCACGGACTACCGGATTGGTGGATGAGGACGATCCAGTTGGCCTTCATGCCCGCCCAGTAGTGGCCGCGCATGAAGGACAGGTGGACGGGTAGTGGTAGCATGTCGAGGGGCACCACGGCAACCTCCGTAGGATCGTCAAGTCGGTGTCTGGGCCACCTGCGAGGATCGGGCATCAGCAAGCAGGGTGTCTTGAAAAGAGCCGGCCGGTTGCAGACGAGTAGACGGTACAAAGACACCGAGCATGCGGCCAGACGGACGGTGCTGAGTAGGTCCATATAATTACAGATCTGCTCCAAGAGAACATCAGGGAGGGAATTCCAATCGCGGCTCTGCGTGTCAGTCGGTTCTGCGATTGGGGTTTTCGGTGCCTGCGAGCCAGCGGGGAAGTGGATTCAGGCGGGCGAGCGAAGAAGCTTCTCCTCGTGCGGCCGAGCAGTGAGCGGGGGGATATGGTACGCGCGAGCTACCAAGGAAGATAGCGCGGGCGGGTGAGCAGAGCGCGGGGGGAAATGGTGTGCGGCCAACGATGGGGAAGAGAGGAGGAAGAAGAAGAGAGGAGGAAGAAGAGTGGAATACGGGGAAGAAAGTGCATTAAATCTCAATTCTACTACTACTACCAGGATATACCGTCCTTCGGAGTGTAAATAGTTTTTTTTTGCAACATACGGAGTGTAAATAATTACACCGATGACATATGTGTCTACCACAAGAGGGCCCATATGTCAGTTAATGGAGGACAGAAGCGTTCTCTACTGGCAAACATGATGGCAGTACTGGGTAAGGCTGATTTAGTAACACCAACACGCTGGTTCAGCTTATTAATTATGTGTCCCATCTGCTGCAGCGTGTATTGTCACTTCACTGCGAAGACTAGTTGAATAGTTCTCTCTGACCGAGATGGGGAATAATGGATCGCGAAGACTTCCTTTCTACATTATCCCTATGCCTCTACGCTCACTTCACTCATTTTGCTCCGTACGTAGTCACTTGTTGAAATCTCTAGAAAGACAAATACTCCGTATTTGGGAACAGAGGGAGGATTTTACTCCGTATTTGGGAACAGAGGGAGGATTTTACTCCGTATTTGGGAACAGAGGGAGTATCACCATATGGAGAGAACAGAGGAAGCTTGAAATATGAACATGTCAATGGGAGGGAGTAAGCCCCATGCATGCATGCATGCAACATGCAACACTCACACGTACACATGGATGCACGCAACACTCACGCACCCATGCGGCACACAGCACACGACGCAACACACACGCTCACGCTCAAGTGCTCAACCTACTCCCTACGTCCGTGAAAGACTGTACATTTAGAGATTTACACATTGACCAGGGCATAATTAACGCCCAAAAGTAGCAGACTTATGTGTGCATGCGACCATTGAGAGAAGAAGATTAAATGAAGGTCGTTGCATGCTGTAATTAAGGATAGACATGTAGCCTATACCTAGAGCACAAGTTGGTGCATTAGGCAATCAATATCGATTTAGATTAAAGGCTAAATGCATTGGAAGTGTAGATGTACTACACTCTTTGTTTTTTAGCTGATTTCTTTGCTCTGCCAACTGACAGGTGGGACCCAGAAACCAGGTGATAATTTAACCAGTCAACAAAGTGCCACGTCAACTATGTGGCCAGTCAGTAGGGTGCAATACGGTGCTCTACGATGAGCTAGTGATCGTATAATCACCGCAAAACTATATATAGTGACCGTAAAGAGCGTATTGTTACATACGTTGACCGCCAGTGTATTTTTCTCGTTTCAAATTAAGCCATATTAACCGGAAAGGACGTAGTATGGACTAGTACTGCTTTGATGTGTCCCATCAACTCGTCGAACGAGGAGAAGCTTGCTTACTACGCCTCTCCCTCGCCCACGCGCGAGGTGGTTCGCAGGACGAGGAGAGGGTTTTGACTACAGCGCCCTCTCCCT
Source organism: Triticum aestivum (assembly GCF_018294505.1). Taxonomy (NCBI): domain Eukaryota; kingdom Viridiplantae; phylum Streptophyta; class Magnoliopsida; order Poales; family Poaceae; genus Triticum; species Triticum aestivum. Next base: position 468,129,759 of record NC_057808.1, read on the forward strand.
CTCCCTCTCCCTCGCCCTCGCGGTGGACGTGCAGCAGTTCAATCGGTGTCAGATTGCCAGAAGCATAATGTGTACTGTAGTATCATCATTGTTGGACCTTCCGAAGAGGCGAAGAGCCAAGTGCAAGGTTCACACGAGTACGAACTGTTGAACCTCCCGAAGAGGCAAAGAGCCAAGCGCAAGGTTTTATAGGAGTTGTCGTCCTAGTAGGAGCGTACTACAACTATAGCGAATGATGCCACTGTATGATGCCGCCACGTCACGTATATCCAAAGCTGTGCCACCTTTTTTTCCTCAAAGAGCGTGTTGGAGCCCGTGCAACAACCACACAAGTTGCACGTACACATAACACATTTACTAGTAATAAATTCTAAAGGACAAATGCCAGTATGCCACACAAGTTCATCTCCAATTCATGTGATAAATTTGTGCACGACTAGTCTACATATATTCACAGCGCTACCGTTCACAATTTACCGTACTCCACTTACACGTTATAGATGGGCTACATGTCCTCCTCCAGGTTCCAGTCCCAGGTGTTCTTCATGGATGGCACGATCCATAGCGGTGGGCAACGGGAATCATTGTCGCAGCTTTCTAGTCCGGTTCCACACGATGGAGACTCATCCAAGCTGAAGCGGCATAAATCAGGGATAGCGTGTCCCAGCATGTCGTTCATCCGGCGGTGCGCACTGAAGACACAACCATGCTTCATGAACGGCAGGCCTTCCGTGTCGTGCACGGAAGGTGGCATCCGCTTCACAATGGGGTAGCTGTCCCCAATGAAAAGCGAGTACTCTCCAAGAGTGTTCCTCGGCACCCACGTAGCATCACGGGGGTCGAACTCGGCGCCGTTCATCTGGTACACGCGGCATCTCAGATCTGGACACATGGTGACGTACATAGTCAAGGTCCATGCATAATAATGTTGTGCTCAAATATGGCGGTCAGTAATACTGTGCAGCAAATAGTACTACTCCGGTATAGAGGAAGTAAAATAACCGGCTTATTATATATAGCCACTCTTGGCTACATGGATGAGATAGTAAGACATGGAAAAACAAAAATGGTGGCAGCTAGTGGGTTCAAGTCTTCAAGGGCCTAGCTAGCTATACGCGTCCTCCAAGGTAAAAAGTACTCCTACTAGTACGTAAGTAGAGTACTAGTACAACAATGAAAGAGAAGGCGAGAGGGTTAAAAAATGGAATACCTGGGTAGATGGTGACGGTCCGATCGTGGTAGATTGTGTGACCATGTTGCACATCAGTGGTACCATGGGTAACGACTGCTAAGATAGTTGATCCCAATATGCCAAAGTCAGCTACAAGGTTCCAGGTTAGACCGAATCGCGGATGCAAATGCACATCCAGGATCGGCGATCTTATTTTGATCGCGGGATGACTGGTCCCTGCAAAATAATGGAGTACCGTTAGGGATGCAAATGATGGTTTGTGCATTCCGTTTGTAATCTCCCGTACCGTAGGATGGCAACCAGATGAAACAAGTCCCCTGGCTTGTCACCGCGAAGATGCGGCCTAGATGGCGCACGGCGTCTTCGAACGTGTAGGGGTACAAATCTGCCGCCGCCAACATGCGCCAGCCTCTGCCGTTACTGCCTCTTGCATTGATGGCAATCCTTATGTCGAACACCGCGATGAGATAGTAATCGTCGTAGCCGCGTCGCTTTGTCGGCGGGTCCGCAATTGCTATCTTCTTCAATCTCATGTAGGCATCATCATACGTATTCAAGCCCAGCCAGTCCGGAAGGCCGATCCCAATGGTGGAGAAGGGGTCTACCGGAACGGCCGCACTGCTGTGGATGTTGTGCAAAATGATGGTGGTATCCGGCCGGAGGTATGCAAGCCAATCTTCGTTGGCACCGACCCAGACCTATATATAAGACGGTGGGCAGCGGAGAAATTACGGGATGGAAATGGAATAACTAAGTACTACATGATCAAACTCCATTACTGACCTGCTCATCGGACAAAATCCGACTACCTCTCAACGTCGGCAACTCTAGCGGAGTCAACGTGCAACCATGGCCAGGGAGCGGTGGACTGTTCGAAGGATTGTCCCATAGAAGAACCTTCTCCTCGAGGACGCATGGAAGACCAACAAGCATGGCCTTTTCCCAAGCCATTTTAAGCACCGTCTTGAAATAGTTGGTGCAGGAAGCACCGAGTCTTGCGGCGGTGAGGACGTCGGAGCGGCGTGCGATTTCTCCCAGAGGATCGTCGTCCAAGGTCTCCCAGCCCCGACGAGGAGGAGAACCGCCTGGCGAATCCATGGGAGCAGCGACGAACTGCCTTCTCTTCGGGGGGAGGGGAACTGGCGAGGAGGAGATAAGAGCGTAGTAACCGCAGGGCCTCGTCCCTTCCAACTGTAGATCGTTCCTTCCAACTGTAGCGAAGGGGTGAGGCTATTATTTACTACTAGTACTAGCATTATGGGACGTTATGGGATTGCATTATACTGTAAATAATAGCACTAGTAAGAAATTTTTGGCACTAGCTAGTAGTTTTTGGCGTGGATTAAGAAATTTTGGGTATGTTTTTGCTATTTTTTGTACACGCCAACTAGTGTCAAAAAACGTCTTACATTATGTGACGGAGGAGTACGTACTCGTACTGTAGCAGTACTAGTACTACTTTCTCAACTAGTAGTGCGAGGGTACTACTAGTTCTATGTACTGTACTTCTAGTATAGTGCACCAGTTTTGAACTCTTGAATCTCAGGGCCAAGGAGCTACAGTTGGAAGTGGAGGGTACTACTACTGTTCTCTAGAACCATCGCTGTACTATCAATGCAGGGAAAGTACACCTGCGTAGTGGCCTAGTGGGTACTCTCGGTGCTCTATTCAGCCGCTCCTCTCACGTAGCTGGCCTACTCAGCCGCTCCTCTCACGCACACACTAGCAGCCTGTTTATCAGCGACGGTTACTGCGGGGGCAGAACATTTGAGTTATTTGATACAGCGAGACTAGGCTTTTCGCTTCCATTTGTGGAGGTGTAATGGATCTCGTCGAACTTTGTTAGTAGTTCCTTCTTTATGAATGAGATGAAGCAAAGCTTTTGCCTCCGTTTCAAAAAAAACACGTCAAGAGGAATTTCTTTTATAGTAGAGCCGATAATGGAGTGAAGTCCATGCGTGCAACGCCACAAGCTACAGAGTAGTAGTAGAGCACTTTACGTACAGAGCCATATTGCACAGTTCCCAATGCCCCGCCAGGCTTTTCCGGCTCCTCGGGCTTAATTGGGAGGCGCTAGTTTAAATATGCTACTAGCTGATGAGGAAGCTGCAAGCGAGGTGCGGCTAGGGCGAGCACGCGAGCCACGAGATGCTGGGAAGGAAAACCCGTTCACGTGGCTAGGCTATCCAGTGCACCCAGATTGTGGTGCCGCACGTCCGTTTGACTTCAAAACTCAAACTACCCGTGTAAAATATTGGCTCGCAGCGAAGTTACTATTTAAAAAAAGGCCGCCGTGCGTTCGGCCGGGATCGAACCCACAAAACGAGGTATACACTCCCGCGACCACTAGTAGTACTCGTTGGAGTACAACGCAACCTAGAATCGCCTTTTGTCGCTAGTAGTACATTGTTCCTTACAAGAAACCCCTAATAATGCAAGAAACCACTAATAATGCCAAGAAACTACTACCACTTGCATACGTGGCAGACTTAAGATAAGACTACCTTATCAACCATTGTACATGCTCTTACCAACCAGCCCTACCAAGAAACGACTACTCTACAAAGTGCCGTTATAGGCACGTTTCAACCCATGGCCCTGTTTGGATACATTTGTTGTCAATCTAACCCTGCCATCCAAACACCACTTTGGTTAGAGTTAGTTCAGGGTTAGAATCTAACCTCTGACTTAGAGTATCCAAACAGGGCCCATGTCGCCCATTAAGTCAACGCCTTCTATTCGACCGGGCGTTATGACTTGTGGGACCTACATGTCAGTCTGCACAAAAATCCCCGAGTGACCTCCTACCTCCGGCCCGTCCACCTAGTCATCCTCGGCCATGGGACGCAGCTACCGCCGCCGGCAGAAGGCGAGGTCAAAACCGCCGGCGGTGCGGAGCCCATCTTGCGGCAGCCCGGATGCCAGCTCCGTCCGGCGCTCGCGGCCGCTAGCTAGCCAAGATAGCTCCGTCCAGCTGCTTGTCTGCAAGGTTTGCTAGCTAGATTGGCACGGCGGCGCGGCGGCTTGCTCGCGCGCGCCGCGCTAAGGCCAGCCATCTGGCTCGAGCGAAGGCCAGCGCGGCGGCTTGCTCGCTCGTGAGTCACGCTCGGGCCAGCCTGCCAACCCGTGCGGAGGCCAGCGCGGCGTCCGGCCCGTCCGGCGGAGCGGCGGCCAACTCGCTCATCACCGGCGCCACCGACGAACACGCATCAGTACTGTTTGAAGTAATGTTCAGGAAAAATAATGATTTGAGGGGGAATAACAGGATAGAAGGTCAGATGTGGGTCCCTCGTGTCAACGGTCAAACAAAATGTGTTGGTTTAAGCTGCCTCGTCAGCACGGACGTGTGGGCCAACCCTGTCATAAATGGGTTTAAACTAACCTAATCGGTAGGTAGTAGTTTTTGGCGTGGATTAAGAAATTTTGGGTATGTTTTTGCTATTTTTTGTACAATAGATTCTTCCTAGGGCTGGTTGAAAGTGGTAGTTTTTTGTTAAATACTCTACATATTGTAAGTAGGAGTGAAAGTTAAGCTTTGGAACCCAATAAGCAAGGCTAGTTACATAGTGCATATGTGTACATGATTGAAAGTAAATATCAACCATGAGTGACTAATATCTTGATGGAAAACTCGAAACTATGGAATACTAGGGAAAAATTTGCATGGTTGGAAATACTAGCAATGTTCATGTGCGTTGCAACGAATCATAATTAGAATAATACTTATTCACAAACTTGATACAAAACACTCTAATTTTGATATACATATATCACTAGAGATATATTATGTTTCAATTAGAATATATTCCTTGGGCTGTTTTGGTGAGGTCAGGGAGGGATGTGGTTGGTTTTAAGATACTAATTATGGGTTTTTCTGCAAATTGGTAGACAAGTGGGATGTTTGTGAGAAAAGGCAACAACTTACCTCACAGTCGTTAGATGTAGATCTAATGGTCACAAACGACGGATGGCAGACACACCATCATCACCAACTTAGTCTTCTGTAGGAGTACTAGCAAGATCCGTGCATTGCACGGAACATCAAGATGCATTTTTTTATAAAAACACTCGTTGTGATTGACCCATGCGGGAGTAATCCCATGTGTAAAAACTAATGATATCTCGAGAAATAGGAGATAAGGTGAAGAGGAGTGGGGCGTGGTGGTGATTGGTGGTCGGACTGAGCGGAGGCATGGGGATTGACGACGCCGGCAGCGGCCACCAGGCCAGTTTGTTCCAGAGGCTTCCTTTCTTAATTGCTCAACAATGAGGTTGTTGGAGATAAGGATGAACGAGGGAAGGCCTTGTCTGCAAATGTGGAGAGGGGTGCGGGTATCTTTTAGTTTAATTTCCATCAGTCAGATATAGATCGGACGGTCTATATTGCAAGATGGCACGCGTACCATCATCACCAACTCGGTTTTTTATAAGAGAAGAAATATAAGTATGGAGATACAAACGTATTATCGATACTTGTTTCGGTAAACTAGGATCTACATTCTATTCAACGCCTCAACATGTGAGGCCTTAGCACAATGACTTCTCGACTGTGTAAATCAAAGGTTTTCCCATCGCCGATGAGGGGGTGACGGTGGCACGCTTTTTGGCTTGCTCTAGTCCTAGTAGTCATACTAGGTGGTCTAAGCACGTGTAGATTTATTCTTTTTCACGTCTCGTGTTCGCCGTACTGCCATGACTGTTGATGAATAGACGGTAAGTTATTCACGGGGAAACCCTTGCTGAGCATGTTTGCGAGAGAGAGAGAGAGAGAGTGCGTGTGTGATATGTCTAGAGACTGAGGCAATGATAACAGATTCTTTGTGTCTACGTGTGTGGAGGATAGAGAGACATGTACATGGGGCTTTGTGTTGTGTAATGTGGAGACACATATACATAATTAGAGAGTGAGTGTGCGAGATACACATGCGGACATGGGGAGAGATGAGGATCCAGATTAATGGGTGTTTGTGCATGTCTGTGTGTGTTTGTGCGCGCGTTTGTGCGTGAGAGGGAGTGTGTGTATGTGGAGTAGAGAGACCACTAATGATGTAAACCCAGTATAAGGGAAGGGGGAATGGTGTGACATGTGTAGTAGCGGGATAGCATGGGTGCGGGCGGGGGGAGCAGACTATTTGGAAGAGACATCGATTGTGTGTGGGAGAGGGGTGTGAGAGCGTGAGAGAGAGAGAGAGGGAGAGAGAGAGAGCTAGCGACGAAGAGAGAGAGAGAGAGAGAGAGAGAGAGAGAGAGAGAGAGAGGAAGAGAGGGGGCGTTTGTGTCCATAAATGGCGTATAGATAGGGAGACAATGTTGAAGTTGTTTGAAATTGGCCTATGTACGGAGACGCAAGGGAAGCGAGTCATCGTGTGTGTGATAGGGACTTCATGAGAGATCTAGAATAGATGGTGTAGAGAACAATGTGCGAGATCGAGAACGATGATACATTAGGGAGCTATGGAAAGAGTCACGACATATATGTATACAGGGAGGAGCTGGGGCGGGTCCGCATGTGGGAGAGATAGAAAGAGGAGAGTGGTGCACAAGGAGACAAAGTGTGCTTGTTTTGCAGTGGGAGTGGTGTGTGAGGTGAGTGTGCGGAAACCACATAACTAGGGAGATGGACGTTTGGGGGCAACGTTTTGTGAGTATGGGAAAGATACACTCTACATAGTGCGTGTGCTTCGCAAAGAGAGATGCCGGGAGACCTAGCTAGAGAGTGGGGGAAGAGATGTGTGCATGCCCAAGAGACAAAGTGATAGAGACCTATATTGGGGTCCGGACTTTAGAAGACAGAGGGGTGTTAATTGTTGGGGAACGTAGTAATTTCAAAAAAATTCCTACGCACACGCAAGATCATGGTGATGCATAGCAACGAGAGGGGAGAGTGTTGTCTACGTACCCTCATAGACCGAAAGCGGAAGCGTTAGCACAACGCGGTTGATGTAGTCGTACGTCTTCACGATCCGACCGATCAAGTACCGAACGCACGGCACCTCCGAGTTCAGCACACGTTCAGCCCGATGATGTCCCTCGAAGTCCGATCCAGCCGAGTGTTGAGGGAGAGTTTCGTCAGCACGACGGCGTGGTGACGATGATGATGTTCTACCGACGCAGGGCTTCGCCTAAGCACCGCTACAGTATTATCGAGGTGGACTATGGTGGAGGGAGCACCGCACACGGCTAAAAGATCAAACGATCCATTGTTGTGTCTAGGGTGCCCCCCTGCCCCCGTATATAAAGGAGAAAGGGGAAGAGGTGCGGCCGGCCAGGAGGGGCGTGTCAGGAGGAGTCTACTCCCACCGGGAGTAGGACTCCCTCCCTTTTCCTTGTTGGACTAGGAGTGGAGGGGGAGAGAGGAGGGAGAGAGGAAGGAAAGGGGGGGGGCGTCGCCCCCCTCTCCTTGTCCTATTCAGACTAGGGGGAGGGGTGCGCGGCCCTGCCTTGGCCGCCTCTCCTCTCTTCCACTAAGGCCCACTATGGCCCATTAAGCCCCCGGGGGGTTCCGGTAACCTCCCGATACTCCGGTAAAATCCCGATTTCACCTGGAACACTTCCGATATCCAAACATAGGCTTCCAATATATCAATCTTCATGTCTCGACCATTTCGAGACTCCTCGTCATGTCCGTGATCACATCCGGGACTCCGAACAACCTTTGGTACATCAAAACATATAAACTCATAATATAACTGTCATCGAAACTTTAAGCGTGCGGACCCACGGGTTCGAGAACTATGTAGACATGACCGAGACACGTCTCCGGTCAATAACCAATAGCGGAACCTGGATGCTCATATTGGCTCCCACATATTCTACGAAGATCTTTATCGGTCAGACCGCATAACAACATACGTTGTTCCCTTTGTCATCGGTATGTTACTTGCCCGAGATTCGATCGTCGGTATCTCAATACCTAGTTCAATCTCGTTACCGGCAAGTCTCTTTACTCGTTCCGTAATACATCATCCCGCAACAAACTCATTAGTCGCCATGCTTGCAAGGCTTAAGTGATGTACATTACCGAGAGGGCCCAGAGATACCTCTCCGACAATCGGAGTGACAAATCCTAATCTCGAAATACGCCAACCCAACAAGTACCTTCGGAGACACCTGTAGAGCACCTTTATAATCACCCAGTTACGTTGTGACGTTTGGTAGCACACAAAGTGTTCCTCCGGTAAACGGGAGTTGCATAATCTCATAGTCATAGGAACATGTATAAGTCATGAAGAAAGCAATAGCAACATACTAAACGATCAAGTGCTAAGCTAACGGAATGGGTCAAGTCAATCACATCATTCTCCTAATGATGTGATCCCGTTAATCAAATGACAACTCATGTCTATGGCTAGGAAACATAACCATCTTTGATCAACAAGCTAGTCAAGTAGAGGCATACTAGTGACACTCTGTTTGTCTATGTATTCACACATGTATCATGTTTCCGGTTAATACAATTCTAGCATGAATAATAAACATTTATCATGATATAAGGAAATAAATAATAACTTTATTATTGCCTCTAGGGCATATTTCCTTCAGTCTCCCACTTGCACTAGAGTCAATAATCTAGTTCACATCGCCATGTGATTTAACATCAATAGTTCACATCTTATGTGGTTAACACCCATAGTTCACATCATTGACCAACACCCAAAGGGTTTACTAGAGTCAGTAATCTAGTTCACATCGCTATGTGATTAACACCCAAAGAGTACTAAGGTGTGATCATGTTTTGCTTGTGAGATAATTTTAGTCAACGGGTCTGTCACATTCAGATCCGTAAGTATTTTGCAAATTCTATGTCTACAATGCTCTGCACGGAGCTACTCTAGCTAATAGCTCCCACTTTCAATATGTATCCAGATTGAGACTTAGAGTCATCTGGATCAGTGTCAAAACTTGCATCGACGTAACCCTTTACGACGAACCTTTTGTCACCTCCATAATCGAGAAACATATCCTTATTCCACTAAGGATAATTTTGACCGCTGTCCAGTGATCTACTCCTAGATCACTATTGTACTCCCTTGCCAAACTCAGTGGTAGGGTATACAATAGATCTGGTACACAGCATGGCATACTTTATAGAACCTATGCTGAGGCATAGGGAATGACTTTCATTCTCTTTCTATCTTCTGCCGTGGTCGGGCTTTGAGTCTTACTCAATTTCACACCTTGTAACACAGGCAAGAACTCTTTCTTTGACTGTTCCATTTTGAACTACTTCAAAATCTTGTTAAGGTATGTACTCATTGAAAAAACTTATCAAGCGTCTTGATCTATCTCTATAGATCTTGATGCTCAATATGTAAGCAGCTTCACCGAGGTCTTTCTTTGAAAAACTCCTTTCAAACACTCCTTTATGCTTTGCAGAATAATTCTACATTATTTCCGATCAACAATATGTCATTCACATATACTTATCAGAAATGCTGTAGTGCTCCCACTCACTTTCTTGTAAATACAGGCTTCACCGCAAGTCTGTATAAAACTATATCCTTTGATCAACTTATCAAAGCGTATATTCCAACTCCGAGATGCTTGCACCAGTCCATAGATGGATCGCTGGAGCTTGCATATTTTGTTAGCACCTTTAGGATTGACAAAACCTTCTGGTTGCATCATATACAACTCTTCTTTAATAAATCCATTAAGGAATGCAGTTTTGTTTATCCATTTGCCAGATTTCATAAAATGCGGCAATTGCTAACATGATTCGGACAGACTTAAGCATAGATACGAGTGAGAAACTCTCATCGTAGTCAACACCTTGAACTTGTTGAAAACCTTTTTGCGACAATTCTAGCTTTGTAGATAGTAACACTACTATCAGCGTCCGTCTTCCTCTTGAAGATCCATTTAATCTCAATGGCTCGCCGATCATTGGGCAAGTCAATCAAAGTCCATACTTTGTTCTCATACATGGATCTCATCTCAGATTTCATGGCCTCAAGCCATTTCGCGGAATCTGGGCTCATCATCGCTTCCTCGTAGTTCGTAGGTTCGTCATGGTCATGTAACATGACCTCTAGAACAGGATTACCGTAACACTCTGGTGTGGATCTCACTCTGGTTTACCTACGAGGTTCGGTAGTAAGTTGATCTAAAGTTACATGATCATCATCATTAGCTTCCTCACTAATTGGTGTAGGAGTCACAGGAACAAATTTCTGTGATGAACTACTTTCCAATAAGGGGCAGGTACAGTTACCTGATCAAGTTCTACTTTCCTCCCACTCACTTCTTTCAAGAGAAACTCCTTCTCTAGAAAGGATCCATTCTCAGCAATGAATATCTTGCCTTCGGATCTGTGATAGAAGGTGTACCCAACTGTCTCCTTTGGGTATCCTATGAAGACACATTTCTCCGATTTGGGTTTGAGCTTATCAGGATGAAACTTTTTCACATAAGCATCGCAACCCCAAACTTTAAGAAACGACAACTTTGGTTTCTTGCCAAACCACAGTTCATATGGTGTCGTCTCAACGGATTTAGATGGTGCCCTTTTTAACGTGAATGCAGCTGTCTCTAATGCATAACCCCAAAACGTAGTGGTAAATCGGTAAGAGACATCATAGATTGCACCATATCTAATAAAGTACGGTTATGAGTTCGGACACACCATTACGCTGTGGTGTTCCAGGTGGCGTGAGTTGTGAAACTATTCCACATTGTTTTAATTGAAGACCAAACTCGTAACTCAAATATTCTCTCCACGATCAGATCGTAGAAACTTTATTTTCTTGTTACGATGATTTTCCACTTCACTCTGAAATTCTTTGAACTTTTCAAATGTTTCAGACTTATGTTTCATCAAGTAGATATACCCATATCTGCTCAAATCATCTGTGAAGGTCAGAAAATAACGATACCCGCCGCGAGCCTCAACACTCATCGGATCGCATACATCAGTATGTATTATTTCCAATAAGTCAGTTGCTCGCTCCATTGTTCCGGAGAACGGAGTCTTAGTCATCTTGCCCATAAGGCATGGTTCGCAAGCATCAAGTGGTTCATAATCAAGTGATTCTAAAAGCCCATCAGCATGGAGTTTCTTCATGCGCTTTACACCAATATGACCTAAACGGCAGTGCCACAAATAAGTTGCACTATCATTATTAACTTTGCATCTTTTGGCTTCAATATTATGAATATGTGTATCACTACGATCGAGATCCAACGAACCATTTTCATTGGGTGTGTAACCATATAAGGTTTTATTCATGTAAACAGAACAACAATTATTCTCTAACTTAAATGAATAACCGTATTGAAACAAACATGATCAAATCATATTCATGCTCAACGCAAACACCAAATAACACTTGTTTAGTTTCAACACTAATCCCGATAGTATAGGGAGTGTGCGATGATGATCATATCAATCTTGGAACTACTTCCAACACACATCGTCACCTCGTCTTTTACTAGTTTCTGTTTATTCTGCAACTCCCGTTTCGAGTTACTACTCGTAGCAACTGAACCAGTATCAAATACCGAGGGGTTGCTACGAACACTAGTAAAATACACATCAATAATCTGTATATCAAATACACCTTTGTTCACTTTGCCACCCTTCTTATCCACAAAATACTTGGGGCAGTTCCGCTTCTAGCGACCAGTCCCTTTGCAGTAGAAGCACTTAGTCTCAGGCTTAGGTCCAGACTTGGGCTTCTTCACTTGAGCAGCAACTTGCTTGCCGTTCTTCTTGAAGTTCCCCTTCTATCCCTTTGCCATTTTCTTGAAACTAGTGGTCTTGTTAACTATCAACACTTGATGCTCTTTCTTGATTTCTACCTTCGTCGATTTCAGCATCGCGAAGAGCTCGGGAATTACTTTCGTCATCCCTTGCATACTATAGTTCATCACAAAGTTCTACTAACTTGGTGATGGTGATTAGAGAATTCTGTCAATCACTATTTTATCTGGAAGATTAAATCCCACTTGATTCAAGAGATTGTAGTACCCAGACAATCTGAGCACATGCTCACTGCTTGAGCTATTCTCCTCCATCTTTTAGCTATAGAACTTGTTGGAGACTTCATATCTCTCAACTCGGGTATTTGCTTGAAATATTAACTTCAACTCCTAGAACATCTCATATGGTCCATGACGTTCAAAATGTCTTTGAAGTCCCGATTCTAAGCCGTTAAGCATGGTGCACTAAACTATCAAGTAGTCATCATATTGAGCTAGCCAAACGTTCATAACGTCTACATCTGCTCTTGCAATAGGTCTGTCACCTAGCGGTGCATCAAGGACATAATTCTTCTGTGGAGCAATGAGGATAATCCTCAGATCACCGATCCAATCCGCATCATTGCTACTAAAATCTTTCAACATAATTTTTCTCTAGGAACATATCAAAATAAACATAGGGAAGCAACAACGCGAGCTATTGATCTACAACATAATTTTTAAAATACTATCAGGACTAAGTTCATGATAAATTTAAGTTCAATTAATCATATTACTTAAGAACTCCCACTTAGATAGACATCGCTCTAATCTTCTAAGTGATCACGTGATCCATATCAACTAAACCATGTCCGATCATCACGTGAGATGGAGTAGTTTCAATGGTGAAGATCACTATGTTGATCATATCTACTATATGATTCACGCTCGACCTTTCGGTCTCAGTGTTCCGAGGCCATATCTGTTATATGCTAGGCTTGTCAAGTTTAACCTGAGTATTCCGTGTGTGCAACTGTTTTGCACCCGTTGTATTTGAACATAGAGCCTATCACACCCGATCATCACGTGGTGTCTCAGCACGAAGAACTTTCGCAACAGTGCATACTCAGGGAGAACACTTTATCTTGAAATTTAGTGAGAGATCATCTTATAATGCTACCGTCAATCAAAGCAAGATAAGATGCATAAAAGATAAACATCACATGCAATCAATATAAGTGATATGATATGGCCATCATCATCTTGTGCTTGTGATCTCCATCTCCGAAGCACCGTCATGATCACCATCGTCACCGGCGCGACACCTTGATCTCCATCGTAGCATCGTTGTCATCTCGCCAACTTATGCTTCTACGACTATCGCTACCGCTTAGTGATAAAGTAAAGCATTACAGGGCGATTGCATTGCATACAATAAAGCGACAACCATATGGCTCCTGCCAGTTGCCGATAACTCGGTTACAAAACATGATCATCTCATACAATAAAATTTAGCATCATGCCTTGACCATATCACATCACAACATGCCCTGCAAAAACAAGTTAGACGTCCTCTACTTTGTTGTTGCAAGTTTTACGTGGCTGCTACGGGCTGAGCAAGAACCGTTCTTACCTACGCATCAAAACCACAACGATAGTTCGTCAAGTTAGTGTTGTTTTAAGCTTCTCAAGGACCGGGCGTAGCCACACTCGGTTCAACTAAAGTAGGAGAAACTGACACCCGCCAGCCACCTGTGTGCAAAGCACGTCGGTACAACCAGTCTCGCGTAAGCGTACGCGTAATGTCGGTCCGGGCCGCTTCATCCAACAATACCGCCGAACCAAAGTATGACATGCTGGTAAGCAGTATGACTTATATCGCCCACAACTCACTTGTGTTCTACTCGTGCATATGACATCTACGCATAAAACCAGGCTCGGATACCACTGTTGGGGCACGTAGTAATTTCAAAAAATTTCCTACGCACACGCAAGATCATGGTGATGCATAGCAACGAGAGGGGAGAGTGTTGTCTATGTACCCTCGTAGACCGAAAGCGGAAGCGTTAGCACAATGCGGTTGATGTAGTCGTACGTCTTCACGATCCGACCGATCAAGTACCGAACGCACGGCACCTCCGAGTTCAGCACACGTTCAGCCCGATGACGTCCCTCGAACTGCGATCCAGCCGAGTGTTGAGGAAGAGTTTCGTCAGCACGACGACGTGGTGAAGATGATGATGTTCTACCGACGCAGGGCTTCGCCTAAGAAACGCTACAGTATTATCGAGGTGGACTATGGTGGAGGGGGGCACCGCACATGGCTAAAAGATCAAATGATCAATTGTTGTGCCTAGGGTGCCCCCTGCCCCCGTATATAAAGGAGCAAGGGGGAGAGGTGCGGCCGGCCAGGAGGGGCGCGCCAGGAGGAGTCCTACTCCCACCGGGAGTAGGACCCCCTCCCTTTTCCTTGTTGGACTAGGAGTGGAGGGGGAGAGAGGAGGGAAAGAGGAAGGAAAGGGGGGCGCCGCCCCCTCTCCTTGTCCTATTCGGACTAGGGGGGAGGGGCGCGCGGCCGTGCCCTGGCCGCCTCTCCTCTCTTGCACTAAGGCCCACTATGGCCCATTAAGCCCCCGGGGGGTTCCGGTAACCTCCCGGTACTCCGGTAAAATCCCGATTTCACCCGGAACACTTCCGATATCCAAACATAGGCTTCCAATATATCAATCTTCATGTCTCGGCCATTTCGAGACTCCTCGTCATGTCCGTGATCACATCCGGGACTCCGAACAACCTTCGGTACATCAAAACATATAAACTCATAATATAACTGTCATCGAAACTTTAAGCGTGCGGACCCTACGGGTTCGAGAACTATGTAGACATGACCGAGACACGTCTCCGGTCAATAACCAATAGTGGAACCTGGATGCTCATATTGGCTCCCACATATTCTACGAAGATCTTTATCGGTCAGACCGCATAACAACATACGTTGTTCCCTTTGTCATCGGTATGTTACTTGCCCGAGATTCGATCGTCGGTATCTCAATACCTAGTTCAATCTCGTTACTGGCAAGTCTCTTTACTCGTTCCGTAATACATCATCCCGCAACAAACTCATTAGTTGCCATGCTTGCAAGGCTTAAGTGATGTGCATTACCGAGAGGGCCCAGAGATACCTCTCCGACAATCGGAGTGACAAATCCTAATCTCGAAATACGCCAACCCAATAAGTACCTTCGGAAGCACCTGTAGAGCACCTTTATAATAACCCAGTTACGTTGTGACGTTTGGTAGCACACAAAGTGTTCCTCCGGTAAACAGGAGTTGCATAATCTCATAGTCATAGGAACATGTATAAGTCATGAAGAAAGCAGTAGCAGAATACTAAACGATTGTGTGCTAAGCTAACGGAATGGGTCAAGTCAATCACATCATTCTCCTAATGAGGTGATCCCGTTAATCAAATGACAACTCATGTCTATGGCTAGGAAACATAACCATATTTGATCAACGAGCTAGTCAAGTAGAGGCATACTAGTGACACTCTGTTTGTCTATGTATTCACACATGTATCATGTTTCCGGTTAATACAATTCTAGCATGAATAATAAACATTTATCATGTTATAAGGAAATAAATAATATCTTTATTATTGCCTCTAGGGCATATTTCCTTCATTAATGTGCTTGTGTGTTGGTGTTTGGGGGAGAGAACGATTTCTCTGTGTGTGTGGGGGGGGGGGTGGGCGACGAGGGGGGGTTGGCTTTAGATAAAGAGTGAGGTGTCTATATTTGAGGGACTTTAGCGTAATTGAGATATACATGGTCAATAGTGTGTGCACTCAAGGTTGATCAATTTGTTTCATAGTTTGGACATGCGTGATATACTTTGATGTACCAGAATTACAAACCTAAGATTGGAATTTTGGAATTCGACTCCATCATTAGCTTTTGTAATTCATTTAAAGGGAGGTACATTTTTAAGCTGGGATTTCGTGATTTCAAATTCATATATCAAACCTAGAGATTGTCGGGGGTTGGGTGCGACATATGCCAATGGATGGCTTATCATGGTGGGAGCGAGTAGAACGTCGCCGGTGCCTGGAAGCGGGATGAGGCGTAGACACGAACGTCGGCGCACTTTACCCAGGTTCTGGGCTCTCCTAGGAGATAACACCCCTAGTCCTGCTCTGCGTGGTCTCCGCATGATCACTAAGGCACTAGTGAGTACAATGGTGCTCCTCGAGCTGTATGCTAGAGGTGAAAGAAGGCAGGCACGCTCTCTCCCTCCTCTAGGTATGAGTCTAGTTCTAACAGGTTGGGAACCCTTTGCATGGGTGCCCTCGGGGGTTTATATAGGCCTACCCCCAGGGGTACAATGGTAATCCGGCCGGGTGTAGGTCCCGGCTGTCAGTGTCTCTGGTCGCCGGCTTCTCTGCCGGAAGCTGGGGCCCGCCGCCTGGTGGGCCCCGCCGACTGGTCTGGTACGGAGCCGACAGACCGCCCCCGCCGCTCGCGGGTCTTGCCGGCTGCTGATTACTGTAGCCGCGATGCTAATGACGCAGGCTTGGTCAGGGGAGCGTGGCTACAGTCCCGCCGCCTGGTGGGAGATCACTGTAGCCACACCGTGTCTCATCTGGTTAATGGTGCACGGGCCCCGAGGAAGGAATGGGCCGCCTGGTAGAAGCCGGCCTCCCTTGGGTCCAACTGGTCAGGCTTCCGCCGGCTTCCGGGCTCTCGCTGCCTGGTAGGGCCCGCCGCCTGCAGGCCATACCGACAGGCCGTCGTGGGAACAGGGCTCCGCCTACCAGCAGCGACGTCAGGGGTGGAGTGGCAACAGTGCCGCACCGGGCGGGGATCTCCGCCTATACGGAGCACTATGGCCACTCCCGTCCCTGGATACGGGGGTGATGGGCTACACTGTAACCTCACCCTGTCTTGTCTTCTTAATGGGGGCGCAGACTCTGAGGGCGCCGTGGGCCGCCTGCTAGAAGCCGGCCTCTCTGGAGGCCGCCTGCAAGGAGTCGGCCCGTTCTGGCGCCGCCTTCTGGAGCTTAGCCGCCTTCTGGCAGCCGGCCGCTTGGGCCAGCCGGTCATCAGAAGGTGGCGCTTCATCTTGAAGTCCTGAGGGGCGCAGCCGGCCCGATGTCTTGAAAGGTTCAGGGACTCGGGTTAGGCTACCCGTGGCCCATTACTCTGACACTAGTCCCCGAAGCTGGTGAGGCACCGCAGCTGAGGAGCCGAGGAGCCTCAATAGTTTCTTTCTCCGGGTGCTCTGGACGGAAGCTTCATCCGACTCCTGGCAAGCCGCCTGGAGGGAGGCGGCCACGTCCACTCGGATTTGTCTGAAACTTCAAACGCAATGGCGGGAACTAGGTGGCGCGCTAGCTAAGCTTCCAGGCCCGCCGCCCGTCGTGGGCAGGCCACGTGGCGTCAGTCAGCGCGATGGGACGTGACAGCAGGCTGGGCCCGCCACCACCGGGCCTCGGCGCGCGAGAAGATCCGCTCCGGCCGAGGTAGGCGGTTGAGTTTCTTCGTGGAGTTACGGCGCACAGTAACTCGCGCGGTAAACGCGGGGACGTGGGGTCGTGGGCAAAGTTAATCCCACGATCCCACGCCTCGCCCCCTCGGCTTCATAGCCCGCCGGCTATAAGCAGGAGGAGGGGGAGCGGCGGAGCACGCGCACCCTCCTGCCCCATCCTCCTCACCTTCTTCTTCTTCCCCTTGCTGCCGCCGCACCTTCGTGCTCCACTGAGGTGCCGCCGCAGCCTGCCGCCGCTAGGCTTAACCCGCCCCGAGCTTCTTGCTCGATCCTGCTCGGTCTCCATGACCGCGAGAAGGGAGGGGAATGGGATGGCTCGGTGGTGATTGACGACCACCTCACCTTCCTCCGCGCGACACTGCGGCTGCCCGGCCCGGTCTTTGTCAAGGTGCGCGTGCCGCCGGAGAAGGAAATCTCGCCCGTGCCACAAGGAGGCGAGCGGGTCATCTTTCGCTCGCATTTCCTCCGCGGCTTCGGGCTGCCGGCGAATGGGTTTCTCCGCTCCTTCATGGAGTTTTACCATCTTCAGTCGCATCACTTGACGCCCAACACCGTGACGCTGTTGTCCTCCTTTGTCACGGCATGCGAGGGCTACCTCGGCATCCTCCCCACCATCGAGTTGTGGGGAGCCTTCTTCTACACCAAACTGGGCACCTTCGTCCGGGAGGTGGCAGCCCAGTGCGGCGGCTTCGTCGCGGTGCGCCGGCCGTCGCCGAAGAACGTCTTCCCCATCATCAAGCTGTCGCAGTCGGTGAAACTATGGCAGAAATCATATTTTTATGTGGAGAACGTCGACCCGGCGATCGACTTCATCAACCTACCGCCCTACGGAGCCGCCCCCCCAGCAGAGCCTCGGGCCAACTGGGGCTACAAGCCGAAGCCCCTATCAGCCGACGCCACTACCGCCATAAACCGGCTCCGGGTGCTGACAGAGGCGGAGGGCCTCGTGGCATCCGACCTGCTGGTCGCCTTCATCGAGCGTCGGGTCCTCCCGCTCCGAGGCCGGACTCATCTGATCTGTTGGATGAGCGGGCACCGCGACCCGAGCTGGATGTGCACGAGGGGCATGCCGACTGCCGAGGCGGCCCGGATGGTGAACGAGGTTGCCGACCTCAAGTTGTCGGAGGGATCATGGCGGTTTGGCAAGCGGCCATACTCCCGCGTCGACCCGCCGCCTGCGGTAAGTTTTTCAACTCTTTCCTTTTGGTACTTGTCTTGGTCTTGATCCTGGTCTTGAACAATCGGTCTTTGGGATGCAGATCTTCATGTCCCCGGCGACGGCCGCCGTCATGGGGCCGGGTGGTAACTACCAGCCGGACCGGGAGGAGAGCGATGTAGACGACCCTGACTTGGGGGGCGGCCGCCCTGGAGGACGACGCCATAGGCGGCGGCGACGTAGCAGGCGGCACCGAAGAAGGCGGCATCGAGACTTGGCCTGATGATGATGATGAGGAAGACGAGCCGCGCCCTACGCGGGGCGCCGGCAGGGCGGACGCGGGCCCCTCCGCTGAGCCGACCGCTCGAGGCGGCACGCGAATGCGTAAACAGGGCGCCGCCTTTTTCGGCAGCGTGCTGAAGAAGGACTAGAACCCGACCACCGCGGCTAGGCGGAAGGAGGCCACTGCGAAGGCGGCCAAATTTCAGAAGCTCCCGAAGGCGCCTCCCATGGTGTCGGCGTAAGTATCTTTTCTTGCGCTTTTTCTTCCTTGCCGATTCTGTCTGATTTTTTTCGCTTTACTTTTCTTGACTTAGGGCCCCGCTCTCTCTTGAGAAGTCGGCTGCCGCCTCCGTCATTGGGTCGGCGGAGACCTCCACCACCACCCGGCGAATCGATCCGGCCGTCGACCTCCGGGAGGCGCAGGAGCAAAACGCGCGGGAGGTGTGCGAGGAGCAGGAAGCTGCCCGTTTGGAGAAGGCGGAGGCAGACAAGGCGGAGCCGCCGCACTGAAGAAGCTGGCGAGGCCGAGGCTGAGGCCGCAGCGAAGAAGCGGCTTGAAGAAGCCACACGCTGCCAGGAGCCGCTATTCGTCGTCCCTCTGAACTCCGCGCCGCCACCGCCAGAGTTTGTGGCACCGACTGAGGGTGTCAGCGACGAGCACCCGATCATGGAGAGGGAAGGCGGCAACGTCGTCATGCCGGACGTAGTCGTGCCTCCACCACCGCCGTCTGAGGGAGCGCGGGACAAGCAGCCGGCTGACCCGCCAGTGCCACCAGCCGAAGGCGAGATGCTGACGGGCCCGACTCCCAAGGTCCGCACACCATCACGCTGCCGGTTTGCAAAGGCGGCTTCGGTGCCACGCCCGTTGGAAGTCGGTGCCGCGAGCTCTTCGATCCCAGACGCCGAGGTGACCAGCGCCACGCTCGCTGATTGGGTGCAGGGAGGCGGGACGGGCCCTTTGAACCAGGCGATCCTGGACGTCCAAGGCAAACTTCAAGCCGAAGCCGACGCCCTGAAGCGGTGCAACCAGGCGTTCCTAGAGTCGCGAGCAGCCATCCGGGTATACTTCTTGCTTCTTCATCTTTAATTTTTGTATTTCTTATACTTCTCTGTGGGGGCGCGCTAGCGCACCCACTGTGTGTAGTCCCCGAGTTTCGGGCCGGCTGCTGAGCAGGCGGCTCGGAACTTTAATTGGCGACCTCTGAGTACTAACTTCATCTGCTATCTTCATTGTAGGACTATCACAACCTCCGCGCAGTCACCTTCAACTCTAACGTCCGAGAGCTGGACCAGTGGGCTGCCGACTTGTCAGAACGCCGGAGTATGTCTTCATTTTCTTTCTCCGCGGGGGCGCGCTGGCACACCCGCGGGCTATAGTCCCCGAGATTCGGGCCGACTGCTGAGAAGTCGGGCCGGATCTCCCTGGCAACTGTTCTTCTTCTTTGTTGATATTGATAACTTCTTTCTCTGCGAGGACGCGCTGGCGCACCCGCGGGCTGTAGTCCCCGAGATTCGGGCCGACTGCTGAGCAGTCGGGCCGGATCTCCCCGGCGACTGTACTTCTTCTGTGTTGGCTGCTGACGCCTTTTCTTCCTCTACTTTTGCAGAGGCCAACGCCGTCCTGCAGTAGCAGCTGGGTGAAGCCAACATCGCTTTGCGCGCCAAAGAGGTGGAGTGCGACAGGCTGACCCTAGAGCGTGACCGGCTGACCACGCAACTGGCAGAGCAGGTGGAGCTTCTCAAGAAAGCCCAGAAGGAGGCGGAGGTGAAGGAGTCCAATCTTCTCGCCGAGTTCGAGACCGAGCGCTCCACCTGGACCAACAAGGAGGCATTGCTGACTGCCGGCTTCGGCAAGATTGAGGACATGGTTGACGGTATGCTTTTTTCTTTCCTTGAGTCACCGGCTGCTGATCGAGCCGGCTTCTTGCTTCCAACTTTGGCTCTTTTCCTTTCTGTTTGAACAGACTTCTTCCCTGGTCACTCTGGCGCCGCCAAACAGGCCATTGAGGCTGACCGCGAAGAGCGGAGGGCAGAAGGTGCGCAGATCGCTGCCAACGCCCCCCGAACCCTCAGCGAACAACTTCTCAGCATCCAGGCCCGCCGTCGGCCGGCTCATCGGATGCTGCGCCGTCTTCAGCGCGTCGGGCGCAGACCATCTCTGCCCTGTGGCCAGACATGCCGGCTCCACGCACTCCCAGCCGGACTGCCGACTGGCTGGAGGTGGCGGCCGGCCGTCTTGAGGCCTGTAAGGGCTCCTCAGCCCGGGCAGGAGCATGCCGGGGCTTGGAGTTCATCAAGGCGTGGTACCCTGGGCTAAATCTAGCCCAGTTGACCACGTTCCGACAGGAGGCCCAGGAGGTGTTGGGGAACGTAGTAATTTCAAAAAATTTCCTACGCACACGCAAGATCATGGTGATGCATAGCAACGAGAGGGGAGAGTGTTGTCCACGTACCCTCGTAGACCGAAAGCGGAAGCATTAACACAACGCGGTTGATGTAGTCGTACGTCTTCATGATCCGACCGATCAAGTACCGAACGCACGGCACCTCCGAGTTTAGCACATGTTCAGCTTGATGACGTCCCTCGAACTCCGATCCAGCCGAGTGTTGAGGTAGAGTTTCGTCAGCACGACGGCGTGGTGACGATGATGATGTTCTACCGACGCAGGGCTTCGCCTAAGCTCCGCTACGATATTATCGAGGTGTAATATGGTGGAGGGGGCACCGCACACGGCTAAAAGATCGTAGATCAATTGTGTGTTGAGAGGTGCCCCCTGCCCCCGTATATAAAGGTGCAAGGGGGAGGCCGCCGGCCTAGGAGGTAGAGGCGCGCCAGGAGGAGTCCTACTCCTACCGGGAGTAGGACTCCCCCCTTTCCATGTTGGACTAGGAGTGGAAGCGGGAAGAGGTGGAGCGGAGGAAGGAAGGGGGGGCGCCGCCCCCCTCTCCTTGTCCTATTCGGACTGGGGGGGAAGGGGGGCGCGGCCCTGCCCTAGCCTCCTCTCCTCTCTTCCACCTAGGCCCAATAAGTCCCATTAAGTTACCGGGGGGTTCCGGTAACCTCCCGGTACTCCGGAAAAATCCCGATTTCACCCTGAACACTTCCGATGTCCAAACATAGGCTTCCAATATATCAATCTTTATGTCTCGACCATTTCGAGACTCCTCGTCATGTCCGTGATCACATCAGGGACTCCGAACAACCTTCGGTACATCAAAACATATAAACTCATAATATAACTGTCATCGTAACTTTAAGCGTGCGGACCCTACGGGTTCGAGAACTATGTAGACATGACCGAGACACCTCTCCGGTCAATAACCAATAGCGGAACCTGGATGCTCATATTGGTTCCTACATATTCTACGAAGATCTTTATCGGTCAGACAGCATAACAACATACGTTGTTCCCTTTGTCATCGGTATGTTACTTGCCCGAGATTCGATCGTCGGTATCTCGATACCTAGTTCAATCTCGTTACCGGCAAGTCTCTTTACTCATTCCGTAATACATCATCCCGCAACTAACTCATTAGTCACAATGCTTGCAAGGCTTAAAATGATGTGTATTACTGAGTGGGCCCAGAGATACCTCTTCGACAATCGGAGTGACAAATCCTAATCTCGAAATACGCCAACCCAACAAGTACCTTTGGAGACACCTGTAGAGCACCTTTATAATCACCCAATTAGGTTGTGACGTTTGGTAGCACACAAAGTGTTCCTCCGGTAAACGGGAGTTGCATAATCTCATAGTCATAGGAACATGTATAAGTCATGAAGAAAGCAATAGCAACATACTAAACGATCGAGTGCTAAGCTAACGGAATGGGTCAAGTCAATCACGTCATTCTCCTAATGAGGTGATCCCGTTAATCAAATGACAACTCATGTCTATGGCTAGGAAACATAACCATCTTTGATTAACGAGCTAGTCAAGTAGAGGCATACTAGTGACACTCTGTTTGTCTATGTATTCACACATGTATTATGTTTCCGGTTAGTACAATTCTAGCATGAAATAATAAACATTTATCATGATATAAGGAAATAAATAATACTTTATTATTGCCTCTAGGGCATATTTCCTTCAGTCTCCCACTTGCACTAGAGTCAATAATCTAGATTACACAGTAATGATCTCTTACACCCATGGAGTCTTGGTGCTGATCATGTTTTGCTCGTGGAAGAGGCTTAGTCAACGGGTCTGCAACATTCAGATCCGTATGTATCTTGCAAATTTCTATGTCTCCCACCTGGACTAAATCCCGGATGGAATTGAAGCGTCTTTTGATGTGCTTGGTTCTCTTGTGAAATCTGGATTCCTTTGCTAAGGCAATTGCACCAGTATTGTCACAAAAGATTTTCATTGGTCCCGATGCACTAGGTATGACACCTAGATCGGATATGAACTCCTTCATCCAGACTCCTTCATTCGCTGCTTCCGAAGCAGCTATGTACTCCACTTCACACGTAGATCCCGCCACGACACTTTGCTTAGAACTGCACCAACTGACAGCTCCACCGTTCAATGTAAATACGTATCCGGTTTGCGATTTAGAATCGTCCGGATCAGTGTCAACTCTTGCATAAACGTAACCATTTACAATGAGCTCTTTGTCACCTCCATAAACGAGAAACATATCCTTAGTCCTTTTCAGGTATTTCAGGATGTTCTTGACCGCTGTCCAGTGATCCACTCCTGGATTACTTTGGTACCTCCCTGCTAAACTTATAGCAAGGCACACATGAGGTCTGGTACACAGCATTGCATACATGATAGAGCCTATGGCTGAAGCATTGGGAACATCTTTCATCTTCTCTCTATCTTCTGCAGTGGTCGGGCATTGAGTCTTACTCAATATCACACCTTGTAGTACATGCAAGAACCCTTTCTTTGCTTGATCCATTTTGAACTTCTTCAAAACTTTGTCAAGGTATGTGCTTTGTGAAAGTCCAATTAAGCGTCTTGATCTATCTCTATAGATCTTAATGCCTAATATATATATGCAGCTTCACCGAGGTCTTTCATTGAAAAACTCTTATTCAAGCATCCCTTTATGCTATCCAGAAATTCTATATCATTTCCAATTAGCAATATGTCATCCACATATAATATCAGAAATGCTACTGAGCTCCCACTCACTTTCTTGTAAATACAGGCTTCTCCAAAAGTCTGTATAAAACCAAATGCTTTGATCACACTATCAAAGCGTTTATTCCAACTCAGAGAGGCTTGCACCAGTCCATAAATGGATCGCTGGAGCTTGCACACTTTGTTAGCTCCCTTTGGATCGACAAAACCTTCCGGTTGCATCATATACAACTCTTCTTCCAGAAATCCATTCAGGAATGCAGTTTTTACATCCATTTGCGAAATTTCATAATCATAAAATGCGGCAAATGCTAACATGATTTGGACAGACTTAAGCATCGCTACGGGTGAGAAGGTCTCATCGTAGTCAATCCCTTGAACTTGTCGAAAAACTTTCGCAGCAAGTCGAGCTTTATAGACAGTAACATTACCATCAGCGTCAGTCTTCTTCTTGAAGATCCATTTATTTTCAATGGCTTGCCGACCATCGGGCAAGTCAACCAAAGTCCATACTTTGTTCTCATACATGGATCCCATCTCGGATTTCATGGCCTCAAGCCATTTTGCGGAATCTGGGCTCACCATCGCTTCTTCATAGTTCGTAGGTTCGTCATGGTCTAGTAACACAACCTCCAGAACAGGATTACCGTACCACTCTGGTGCAGATCTTAATCTGGTTGACCTACGAGGTTCAGTAATAACTTGATCTGAAGTTTCATGATCATTATCATTAACTTCCCCACTAATTGGTGTAGGTGTCGCAGAAACTGGTTTCTGGTGATAATCTACTTTCCAATAAGGGAGCAAGTACAGTTACCTCATCAAGTTCTACTTTCCTCCCACTCACTTCTTTTGAGAGAAACTCGTTCTCTAGAAAGGATCCGTTCTTAGCAACGAATGCCTTGCCTACGGATCTATGATAGAAGGTGTACCCAACAGTCTCCTTTGGTATCCTATGAAGACACATTTCTCCGATTTAGATTCGAGCTTATCAGCGAACAACTTCTCAGCATCCAGGCCCGCCGTCGGCCGGCTCATCGGATGCTGCGCCGTCTTCAGCGCGTCGGGCGCAGACCATCTCCGCCCTGTGGCCAGACATGCCGGCTCCACGCACTCCCAGCCGGACTGCCGACTGGCTGGAGGTGGCGGCCGGCCGTCTTGAGGCCTGTAAGGGCTCCTCAGCCCGGGCAGGAGCATGCCGGGCCTTGGAGTTCATCAAGGCATGGTACCCTGGGCTAAATCTAGCCCAGTTGACCACGTTCCGACAGGAGGCCCAGGAGGTGTTGGGGAACGTAGTAATTTCAAAAAAATTCCTACGCACACGCAAGATCATGGTGATGCATAGCAACGAGAGGGGAGAGTGTTGTCCACGTACCCTCGTAGACCGAAAGCGGAAGCATTAACACAACGCGGTTGATGTAGTCGTACGTCTTCACGATCCGACCGATCAAGTACCGAACGCACGACACCTCCGAGTTTAGCACACGTTCAGCTCAATGACGTCCCTCGAACTCCGATCCAGCCGAGTGTTGAGGTAGAGTTTCGTCAGCACGACGGCGTGGTGACGATGATGATGTTCTACCGACGCAGGGCTTCGCCTAAGCTCCGCTATGATATTATCGAGGTGTAATATGGTGGAGGGGGGCACCGCACACGGCTAAAAGATCGTAGATCAATTGTGTGTTGAGAGGTGCCCCCTGCCCCCGTATATAAAGGTGCAAGGGGGAGGCCGCCGTCCTAGGAGGTAGAGGCGCGCCAGGAGGAGTCCTACTCCTACCGGGAGTAGGACTCCCCCCCTTTCCATGTTGGACTAGGAGTGGAAGGGGGAAGAGGTGGAGCGGAGGAAGGAAGGGGGGGGCGCCGCCCCCCTCTCCTTGTCCTATTCGGACTGGGGGGAAGGGGGGCGCGGCCCTGCCCTAGCCTCCTCTCCTCTCTTCCACCTAGGCCCAATAAGGCCCATTAAGTTACCGGGGGGTTCCGGTAACCTCCCGGTACTCCGGAAAAATCCCGATTTCACCCTGAACACTTCCGATGTCCAAACATAGGCTTCCAATATATCAATCTTTATGTCTCGACCATTTCGAGACTCCTCGTCATGTCCGTGATCACATCCGGGACTCCGAACAACCTTCGGTACATCAAAACATATAAACTCATAATATAACTGTCATCGTAACTTTAAGCGTGCGGACCCTACGGGTTCGAGAACTATGTAGACATGACCGAGACACCTCTCCGGTCAATAACCAATAGCGAAACCTGGATGCTCATATTGGTTCCTACATATTCTACGAAGATCTTTATCGGTCAGACCGCATAACAACATACGTTGTTCCCTTTGTCATCGGTATGTTACTTGCCCGAGATACGATCGTCGGTATCTCGATACCTAGTTCAATCTCGTTACCGGCAAGTCTCTTTACTTGTTCCGTAATACATCATCCCGCAACTAACTCATTAGTCACAATGCTTGCAAGGCTTAAAGTGATGTGTATTACTGAGGGGCCCAGAGATACCTCTCCGACAATCGGAGTGACGAATCCTAATCTCGAAATACGCCAACCCAACAAGTACCTTTGGAGACACCTGTAGAGCACCTTTATAATCACCCAGTTACGTTGTGACGTTTGGTAGCACACAAAGTGTTCCTCCGGTAAACGGGAGTTGCATAATCTCATAGTCATAGGAACATGTATAAGTCATGAAGAAAGCAATAGCAACATACTAAACGATCGAGTTCTAAGCTAACGGAATGGGTCAAGTCAATCACGTCATTCTCCTAATGAGGTGATCCCGTTAATCAAATGACAACTCATGTCTATGGCTAGGAAACATAACCATCTTTGATTAACGAGCTAGTCAAGTAGAGGCATACTAGTGACACTCTGTTTGTCTATGTATTCACACATGTATTATGTTTCCGGTTAATACAATTCTAGCATGAATAATAAACATTTATCATGATATAAGGAAATAAATAATACTTTATTATTGCCTCTAGGGCATATTTCCTTCAGGAGGAGCTGGTGGCGGTGGAGCATGATCTTGTCAAGCGTGCCGCGGCGATCGCCGAGTACACCAACACCAGCATCTTCATCCCGGAGCTGGCTGAGAATGGTGCCGAGGCGCCACCAGAATGTTTCGGGCTGAACCCCTTAGGATGGCGAGGACTCGGCCAAAGTGATCGACTCCAGCGACAAGGGAGAAGACGAGGAGGACGAGGAAAGTGAATAGGAAGCGCCAGAGGTTGAAGCGGACGGCCAGCCTCAGCTCGACCGCGCCTCCAGCAACGAGCCACGCTCGAGCGAGCCGACTGCTACTGAAGGCGACCAAGCGGAGACTGACCAGCCGGCCGCTCCACCAACCGGCACCACCGACTGCACCGTTCCGCCGAACCCGTCTGCTGCTCCCTAGGCTGCCAACTTATCTTTTGTTTTTACCTGCTTATCAGTCTTGACAAACTTTGTTAACTTCGCACAATTCCACCCGCGGGGTGTATTTCAAACTTCTGTTGAATGCTGGCCAAGGGCCTTTTGATATGTAAATATTTTTGCCGAGTTCTATCTCTTCTTCCTTTCTGCTCTTTGGCCTTTTTCCTTTGCCGCCTTCCCTCAGTTGCCGTCTTGCCAGCCGAACAGCCGCTCTGCGGACTGTGGCTGGGTCAAGTACTTAGCCACTTTCGGGAAGGCAAGTACTTAGCTGATTAGAGCGTTTAGCAAGTTAAGTAGAAGCCGGCCGGCCGGCTGCTCAGCAGCCGGCCGGTGGGGCGAGAAGCCGGCTTGAACTATGTACATGCTTTTGGGTCCTTAGCCATTTTTCATGTGGGCACCCTTTTCAGCCTTTGACCCCTGCCTGCCAGACAGTCGCTCCGCGAGCTGCGGCCTTGGTAGGAGAAGGTTTAAGTGCCAACACACTACTTGTCCGGCTGCAGGAAGCACTACATAGTACAAGGCGGCGAGCCCCTGGGCCGACTGGTCGAACCCGGTGCCAGGCGGAATAATGAAATAACACATTCATAGGCATAATACTTATCATATAGATAAAAGAGGGCAGTCCCCGAGCTCTTCTCGAGGGACTCGGAGTCTCATAGTTAATACAAAAGGTAGCGTGGTACATACTGCATCAACTGTAAAATCTCCGAAGGAGATTTGCATTCCATGGCCGCTCTGTCTCCTTGCCGGAGTCGTCTCTTTTGCGTGCTCTGGGCTTCTAAGCGTCGATCAGGTAGTAGGAGTCGTTGCCCAGAACTTTGCTGATGATGAAGGGACCTTCCCAAGGTGCCGAGAGCTTGTGCTGGCCGGCTGTTCGCTGTATCAGCCGGAGCACAAGGTCTCCCTCTTGGAAGGATCTTGGCTTGACCTTCTGATTGTAGTATCAGCGCAGGCTCTGCTGGTAGATGGTGGACCGACTGAGTGCCAACAGCCGGCCCTCTTCCAGCAGATCGACGCCGTCTTCTCGTGCTTCTTTTGCCTCCTCTTCGGTGTACATGGTGACTCGAGGGGAGCCGAATTCTATATCCGTCGGGATGACGGCTTCGGCGCCGTAGACGAGGAAGAAGGGCGTGAAGCCGATTGACTTGTTCGGAGTTGTGCGCAGGCTCCAGAGGATGGCCGGCAGCTCGTCGAGCCAACAGCCGGCCGAACGCTCCAGGGGCTCGACCAGTCGGGGCTTGATGCCGGACAAAATGAGGCCGTTTGCTCGCGCCACCTGGCCGTTTGACTGCGGATGGGCAACGGACGCTAGGTCCAGTCGGATGCCTTGCGTCGCGCAGAAACGGGCCAGAGCGCCTTTGGCAAAGTTTGTGTCGTTGTCGGTGATGATGCTGTGTGGTATGCCATACCGGATGGTGATGTCGGAAATGAAAGTCACAACAGTCGGACCATTCAACTTCTTGATTGGTTTTGCTTCTACCCACTGGTGAACCTGTCCACCGCGACAAGCAGATGAGTCATGCCGCCGCGTGCTGTTTTGAATGGTTCCACCATGTCCAGCCCCCAGACAGCAAATGGCCAGGCGATGGGGATGGTATTGAGTGCAGAAGCCGGCTGATGTGGCTTGGAGCGGAACTTCTGGCACCCTTTGCATTTCTGGACCAAGTCTTTGGCGTCTTCTAGAGCAGTCGGCCAGAAAAACCCATGGCAGAAAGCTTTGGCAACAAGTGCTCTTGAAGCCGCGTGGTGGCCACACTCGCCTTGGTGGATATCTTTGAGGATTTCTTGGCCTTGCTCCGGCTCCATGCAGCGCTGGTACACACCAGTGACGCTGCGCCTCACAAGTTCTCTGTTGACAATGGTGTAAGCTGCCGCCCGACGTTGCACTTGTCGGGCCGAGATCTCATCAGTCGGCAGCCCTTTATTCACCAGAAAGTTGAGGATGGGCTGAGCCCATGAAGGTGCTGCTATTTCTTCAACTGCCAGGACTGCAATTTGTTCAAGGGCGGTTGGGCCGGGAGGCGGCGGGTTGGAGTTGGCTGCCACTTGCTGAGTCGACGAAGTCCCCGGGCCGACTGCTGCAGTCCCCGGGCTGGGTTCTGAAGTCCCCGGGCCGGGTGCGACTACTGCAGTCCCCGAGCCGCCTGCCGAAGTTCCCGCATCGGCTGCTGGGGTCCTCAAGTCGGATCCGACTGCTTCAGGAGGAGCCGGCACGAAGATGGAGTCTGATTCTGGTGACGGCCTGATAGACGGCTTGAGGAGGCATTGCAGGGCGACGCCGGCTGGTATTGCTTGTCGGGTGGAGCCGATCCGTGCGAAGGCATCTGCTTGCTCGTTGTCATTTCTTGGCACATGGAGCAACTCGCACCCCTCGATGTATCCACTAAGTTGCTGTACGAGGAAGCGACAGCTCGCCATATTTGCATCCTTGGCATCCCAGTCGCCAGACGACTGCTGGAGCACCAAGTCGGAATCACCATAGCACAGGATCCGACGAATGCCAAGTTCCTTGGCAAGCCGGAGCCCGTGAATGAGTGCTTCGTATTCAGCAATGTTTTTGGAGGCGGCAAAGTGGATTTGCAGCACATATCTGAGCTTGTCGCCTTTGGGAGAGGTGAGGACGATGCCGGCTCCCAAACCAATGCGCGTCTTGGAACCATCAAAGTGCATCCGCCAATGGGTGGAGTCTGGCGCTGGCGGTAGGTAATGGGTCTCGGCCCAGTCGATGAGGAAGTCGGCCAGTGCTTGTGACTTGATGGCGGTGCGAGGCTGGTAGTAGATGGTGTAGGGGGCCAAATCTATGGCCCATTTGGCCACTCGGCCTGAAGCATCTCGGCTTCCAATGATCTCGGCAAGTGGAGCAGTGCAGACCACTGTGATTGGGTGCTCTTGAAAGTATGGCTTCAGCTTCTTGGCGGCAAAGTGCACGCCGTAGCACATCTTCTGATAGTGGGGGTAGTTCTGCTTGGAGGCGGACATCACTTCACTCAGGTAGTACACCGGCCTCTGGACTGGTAGTGCTTTGCCTTCTTCCTTGCGTTCCACAACTATGACTGTGCTGACCACCCGGCTGGTGGCGGCGATGTAGAGAAGCATGGGCTCCTTAGGAGTTGGAGCCGCCAGGACAGGCGGGGTGGTCAACATCTTTTTGAGCTGGAGAAAAGCTTCATCCGCCTTGTCGTTCCACTCGAAAAAGTGGTCTTCTTCATGAGCTGGTACATGGGAAGAGCCTTCTCGCCCAGCCGACTGATGAAACGGCTGATGGATGCCAAGCAGCCGGTGAATTTTTGCACGTCCAGTAGTCGGGTGGGCACCTCCATCCTCTCGATGGCCTTGATCTTCACAGGGTTGCACTCTATGCCGCGCTCTGAGACCAGGAAGCCAAGAAGCTGGCCGGCTAGTACTCCAAAGACGCACTTCTCCAGGTTGAGCTTGATCTGAAATCGGCGGAAGTTTTCAAAGGTCTCCTTGAGGTCTTCTAGCAGCGTTTCACGCTTCTCCGTCTTTACCACAACATCGTCCACATAGACGTGGGCGTTTCTGCCGAGTTGCTTGAGGAGACACTTCTTCATGCAACGCTGAAACGTGGCGCCGGCATTTCTCAAGCCGAACGTCATGGTTAGGTAGCAGAAGGTTCCGAATGGCATGATGAAGGCGGTCTTCAGCCTGTCGGCCAGGTTCAGCTTGATCTGATGATACCCTGAGTATGCATCCAAAAAGCTCAACAGCTCGCATCCGGCTGTGGAGTCTATCACTTGGTCAATTCTTGGCAGGGCAAAGGGATCTTTGGAGCAAGCTTTGTTGAGGCTGGTATAATCGATACACATGCGCCACTTCTTATTCTTCTTCAGTACAAGGACTGGGTTAGCTAACCATTCTGGAAAGAACACTTCCATGATGAAGCCGGCTACTAGAAGCCGGGGTATCTCCTCTCCAACAACTCTTTTCTTCTCTTCTGACAGGCGGCGCAAGGGCTGCCTTACTGGCTTGGCATCAGGTCGGAAATGTAGCTTGTGCTCGGCGAAACCCGTCGGAACACCCGGCATGTCCTTGGGAGACCATGCAAAGATGTCCCGATTCTCACGAAGGAAATCGACGAGCTCGATTTCCTATTTGCTGTCGAGGTTTGCACCTATGACAGCGTGCCTCTTCGGGTGCTCCGGGTCCAAGGGTATCTTCTTTGTTTCTTTTGCCGGCTTAAACGAGCCCTCGGCTTCCGACTCCTTGGGGTTGGGTGACATTTCGGGCTGCTTGCCCGCCATTGCCAGAACCCGATCAAGGAGCCGTTTTTCAGCCGCGATCACGAGGGACTCGGCTAGCCGGCTGCTATCTGCTGCACAGGCGGACGACTTCTTGTAGTCCCCAGTTATGGTTAGGATTCCCTTGGTGCTTGGCATCTTCATCTTGAGGTAGGCATAGTGGGGGATCACCATGAACTTGGCCAGAGCAGGCCGGCCAAGCAGTGCATGATAAGGGCTCTCAAGGTCCACTACCTCAAACCAGACTGGCTCTCGGCAAAAGTGTTCTTTGTCTCCGAAGAGGACGTAAATTTAAGTCTTGCCGATTGGTGAGCAGGAAAGGCTAGGAACTATGCCATGGAATACAGTCCGACTGGGCTGAAGCTGCCTCTACTTGATTCCTAACTTCTCCATAGTGTCTCGGTACAGGATGTTGATGCTGCTACTGCCATCTATCAGGACTCGGGAGAAGCGAGCGGCCCGCCTCTCTGTGGCAAAAGTGGCATCCAAAACTAGGGCATAAGAACCGGGATTGGGCATCACCTCCTGGTGGTCAGCTCTGCTCCAGCTAATGGGCTTCTCGGACTAATGCATGAACTTGGGGGTCTCTGATGCTACTGCATTTACTTCTTGTTGTCGCTGCCGTCTGCTGTGCCTATCGTCGGCCACGCTGGTGAACACGACATAAGCTCCATGCTCTTCAGGGTATTCATCTTGTATTGCGCCGACTGGCCGAACCGCCGGCTGCTGGGGAGGAGGAGGCGGTGGGCCGGCAGGCGGAGGAGGCAGGAGTCCGTCACCCTTAGCGATCCTGGTGAGCCAGTGGCATTTCCAAGTGGTGTGGTTGGACAGCTTCGCGCCGCTGTGGAACTTGTAGGGTGCATCCAGAGTCTGCTCGTACGAGAAGGCAGGCAACCAGTTGGGCTTGCCGCCCTTCTGACGCTTGGGTGGAGGCTGCCCTTCCGGCTGTTGATCTTTGACTGTCGCCACCTGCCGGCTTGTGGAAGCCGGTTGCGTGGCCTTGCGCTTGTTGTCATTCGGTTGCTGACATCGACTGGTGTCGCCAGCCGGAGTCCGAGGAGCTTGAGGAGCCACTTTGCCAGATGCGTCAACTTGGATTTCCGCATTCATGGAGGAGTCGGCCGTGGCGTACTTGTCTGCTATGATTAGCAGTTCATCGAGGGTCGCCGGCTCGTCGTAGAGAAGCCGCTGCTTGAGGAGGGTGCCTTCTCGGCACCCGGCAATGAAGTACTCGATGGCCTGCACCTCGTGCACACCCTCGCAAGAGTTGCGCAGCTCGGCCCAGCGCGTGAGATAGTCGCGAGTCGACTCGTTGGGGTCTCGGATGCACAAGGAGAGTTGGCAAGGCTTCGGCGGCCGCTTGTACGTGCTGGTGAAGTTGTGGATGAAGGCTTCGGTGAAATCAACCCAGCTGTTGATGCTGCGGGGCTTCAGGCTGTTCAGCCATGTCTGGGTCGTGCCCTGGAGCATGAGCGGAACGTACTTCACGGCAATGCGCT
The DNA here is from genome assembly GCF_018294505.1 of Triticum aestivum. NCBI lineage: Eukaryota > Viridiplantae > Streptophyta > Magnoliopsida > Poales > Poaceae > Triticum > Triticum aestivum. Next base: position 468,162,901 of record NC_057808.1, read on the forward strand.
TGTTGCCGTTCGCAATGCTGACGGCTGTGGAGTAGTCGACCAGCCAGTCTTCCGGCTTCACGGAGCCGATGTACTTGGGTGTATCTCTCGGGAGTGTGAACCCTTTGGGGAAGGGCTCATCTCGGATGCAGGGGCCAAAGCAAGGCGGATCCAGCTCGTCTTCTTCTTCTAGCACCAGGGATCGGTTGAGGCGGTCTATCCGGTGGCGGACATCGTTCTCTCCGACTCCTTCTCGGCAGCCAAGGCAGTCGCCGAGTGTCGGGTGATCAATAGGCGGCGGGGAAGCGCGCCTCTCCCTGCGGGGAGGAGGAGGAGGCGGACAGTCGTCCCGTCGTTCCACTGCTCTTGGGCGGCCGTCTTGGTCGCACTCGATGGTGATGCGAGTCCGGCTGCGGCTGGGAGCCGGCTCCTTGTCTCTTCTACCGCGAATGCCACCAGTCGACGTCCAAGATGTCGCGCCTTGGTCTCCGTGAGGAGGCGGGTCGTCGTTTCGCCGGTTGGGCGCTTCAGTGCGGCACCCGGCCTCTTGCTGCTCAGCAGCTGCGTCAAGGAGCTGCTGGACGCGCTCCGTCATGTGGCGACGCTCATCGCCCTCGAGCTTTTCTAGCTCGTCTGCTGCCGCCTGGGCAGCTCGTATGTTCTCTGCGGGCGTGGCGTAGACGGGACGATCTGTCCCGAACATGCTGGCTATGGTCGCGCCATGCTGCCGGATTAGGCCAATGCGGCTAGGCCCACCAGGAGCCGGCGTGCCGCCGACGGCACGGTCCATCTCACGCTGGTAGGCCTCTGCAAGGCGTCTCATGCTGGCCAGCCGGTTGGCGCTTTCGACAAGCTGGACACGGCGCGCCTCCAGCGTCTCAGCATCGGCGTCTTCCGGGATGGGTGCAGTCAGGTCTTGCAGCGCCGCCTGCAACGGATCCTGGCCACCTCCGCTAGAGTGCTCGCTGTGGCTGATGACGAGCACCTCCGTGACGGTGCTGCCACCGCTGTTCGCGCGAGGGAGCGGTTCGTCGTAGACCACCACGTTGGTGGGGAACGCGTCAAGCAACGCCGTGTCGGAGTCGACAAGCATCGGGTCGGTGGAGCCAACCGACTCCAAGTCCAGAGCAGGCTCGCTGGCAACGTGGAGCTGATCGAGGAGGCTGATGAGGCAGCTCTCGGGGCCCTCTATGCCCGCATCAGACGCGGGATCGTCGGAGAGGCGAATCTCGCCAACAAGATCGGCGACGCAGCTCGCCGTGCAGCGCATCGGTGCAGACGTCGTCTGGCGTGCTGGGCTGGCTGCGCTCATCGGGAAGGAACAACGTTCCCGTCCAGAACAGGTCTCCGGGAGATAGTGCACCTCGCCCCATGGTGGGCGCCAAATGTCGGGGTTGGGTGCGACATATGCCAATGGATGGCTTATCATGATGGGAGCGAGTAGAATGTCGCCGGTGCCTGGAAGAGGAATGAGGCGTAGACACGAACGTCGGCGCACTTTACCCAGGTTCGGGGCTCTCCTAGGAGATAACACCCCTAGTCCTGCTCTGCGGGGTCTCCGCATGATCATAAGGCACTAGTGAGTACAATGGTGCTCCTCGAGCTGTATGCTAGAGGTGGAAGAAGGCAGGCACGCTCTCTCCCTCCTCTAGGTATGAGTCTAGTTCTAACAGGTTGGGAACCCTTTGCATGGGTGCCCTGGGGGGTTTATATAGGCCTACCCCCCAGGGTACAATGGTAATCCGGCCGGGTGTAGGTCCCGGCTGTCAGTGTCTCTGGTCGCCGGCTTCTCCGCCGGCAGCTGGGGCCCGCCGCCTAGTGGGCCCCGCCGACTGGTCTGGTACGGAGCCAACAGGCCACCCCCGCCGCTCGCGGGTCTTGCCGGCTGCTGATTACTATAGTCGCGATGCTAATGATGCAGGCTTGGTCAGGGGGGCGTGGCTACAGTCCCGCCGCCTGGTGCGAGATCACTGTAGCCACACCGTGTCTCATCTGGTTAATGGTGCACGGGCCCCGAGGAAGGAACGGGCCGCCTGCTAGAAGCCGGCCTCCCTTGGGTCCGACTGGTCAGGCTTCTGCCGGCTTCCGGGCTCTCGCTGCCTGGTAGGGCCCGCCACCTGCAGGCCGTACCGACATGCTGTCGTGGGAACAGGGCTCCGCCTGCCAGCAGTGACGTCAGGGGTGGAGTGGCAACAGTGCCGCGCCGGGCGGAGATCTCCGCCTGTACGGAGCACTGTGTCCACGCCCGGCCCTGGATACGGGGGTGATGGGCTACACTGTAGCCTCACCCTGTCTTGTCTTCTTAATGGGGGCGCAGACTCTTAGGGCGCCGTGGGCCGCCTGCTAGAAGCTGGCCTCTCTGGCGGCCGCCTGCAAGGAGTCGGCCCGTCTTGGTGCCGCCTTCTGGAGCTTAGCCGCCTTCTGGCTGCCGGCCGCTTGGGCCAGCCGGTCATCAGAAGGCGGCGCTTCATCTTGAAGTCCCGAGGGGCGCAGCCGGCCCCAATGTCTTGAAAGGTTCACGGACTCGGGTTAGGCTACCCGTGGCCCATTACTCCGACAGAGATATACACATACGGGCATGTTCAAACTTTATAATCATCCACTTTATTCATACACATACACATTTTTGCTTTTGTCATCATATTTAGGATAAACACATTTGGAATTTCATTTGAATTGGACCATATGTTGGTATTTGCTTGTAGTAGCTCAATGATCCATATTTGAATTGAACGGACAATCTAAGTTTTGAGTTGGAGACATTGATTTTCAAAACTTGCACTTTTTTGCGTGCAAAACAAACAAATTCTCGGCCATGATATCATAGTCGCCCGTACAAGAGCAGAATATAATTCAGGCGCCAAAAGCTTTCAAACTTCCCGCTCACATCGAAATATCTCGCGCCCGAAAGTTTAGCCCTGTGATATTCCTGTTTTACCCCTGCCACATGAACGGAAAAGGGCTGCTTTGGTAACTCCATTGTTTTCCCCTCTTTGCCCCCAGAGCCCCTCCCCTTCCCCTCCCCGACCCCCCCAACCACGGCAAGCCGCCGAATCTAGTCCTCCGCCGCAGCGCTGGACCTCACACCACGACGGATCTACCTTCCGCACCTTGGAAGCCCCAACTACCAACTCACCACTTCACCGGAGCCGCTTCAGCGACTGGCTTGTACACCGCTCCAGATCTCCTTGACCGCCATCATGGTCCACCGCACCGGATCTGCTTAACCGGCGCCCTCGTCCACCACAGTGTAGGCCCTTCACTGACTCCCTCATCCGTCCCTTCGCTGGCCCTTCATACAAGCCCTCGTCCGCCGCAACAGATACGCCTCACCGAAAGCACTGTACAACGCGCCCGCCGAAGCCTTCGTCCACTGCACCGGACCCGCTCCACGGACGCCATATTCAACTCCACCGGCCCCGCTTTACCGACGACGCAGCCTCATCAGGTTATTTCGATCTGTACTCCTTCGGTTTTTCTCTTTATCATGCAACTGTTCACTTACCACAGATGAGCTTTCTTGTATGTCGACAGGCGCCGCAACCGTAGCACCGGAGCCGCTTCAGCGATGGCAACAGCCGGCCCAAACTCAACCGCAACACGAGCACCATCGACGATCCTTAGCTATCAAGTATGCCAACGATACCCATACGCCGCCGAGAATCAGGTACTATTATCCAACGACCGGCGCCTACGTTCACTTTCTTAGCATAAGCACCGCACCTTTGAATTTCTTCAGGGCATCATTCAGTTTTTCATGAGAAGCGTTATTCTGCTTGCACCTGTAGTGCCATACTTCTGGCAGTGAACATGTTACATGTGCTAAATTACATACCAGTGCACATATAGTTAATATGCTTTAGTTTTGTCCTAAGTATTACTATACTTCCTAGATATCACTGCCTACTATTTTACTTCTTGCATGCTATATTTATGATAATGGTGTTGTTCTGATGCCACCTGTCGGTTCCATCAGACTGCTTCATGTTCTCTATGCTTAATTACACATCAGCAAACTAGCATGTGGTTCCGCTGGTTTTTGTTTGTTTTACCCTACATTTCTGATGCTAGCTATTACATCACTACTACGAGCCTCTGTTCATTACTTTTTTGTGTGTTCTTGATCTTCCCAAGTTGCATGACTAATTTGATGCTTCTATTAATTATGGAGCTGCCAACCCCACCAAGCAAAATATTTGTTCTTTTGGGGCTGGCACCTCGAACAAGCATAAAAATAGAGGGAAGCAGATATATTGTCGTGTATGCACACACCCTTCTTTCATTAGTTTAGATGAACCATTGATTATCAATTCGATCCAGTGCATGCGATTAAAATTGATTTTACCTAAATAGAGGGTGCAAAATAAACTACAACAAGTAGAGTTGCAACCATGGGATGCTGACGATATCTTCAAAGAACATTGCAACAGCAGCGAGGCTTCACAGCAACATATGGTAAGCCACTGTGTTTTAGTACATGTGAAATGTAATGCGTGTGGGCTGCTTTCTTGGCTTGTGCCCTCAACCTGTAATCCTATAGAATAACAAATAGTTCAGGCCTCCTTTGGTTCACAGGGTAGAAAATTCATAGGGATAGGAAAGTCCTAGGAAATGAGATGACATGTATCTCAAATCCCATGCATAGGAATAGAAAAGGAGATGCCCTTTGATTCACATCATAGGATTTATTCCATTGAGTCTAGGCTAATGTTTATTTTCCTATGAAATGTGGAGGATAGGAAGAATTCCTCCATAATAATAGGATTTCATTCCTACAAACCAAAGGGCTCTAAAGAAACTTTTCCTATAGAAATCCCTATCCTATGAAAATCCTACAAAATTCCTCCAAACCAAAGGAGGCCTCAGTTGTCTGCTTTGTTGTATTGCTTGATTCGAATGCTTGTTTGTTACTTGTTACGCTATACCTGAGTTGGCCAATATGTCAACAGTGCCTGTTGTACTATCATAAAGAAATGCATGCCTAGTTCATTTGAGTCCTTAACTTTTCCTCTGAACTTCATCACAAGACTGTCTTTGTAGTTTATATGAGGCCACACTGTTAAGTGCTTTCTCAGATTATTTCAACTGCTTAGATGCCTTGGCAACTTAAATATAGCGGTGGTACACTCCCTTTCAACTAGGGATGTCAACTGGGTCCCGTTTAATCCCGATTAAAGTCCACTATTGGTATGATAGTTCAAAACAGTTTTTGTTTTTTGAGGAAATTGAACCAGGGAGCTAGCAAAAACTAACTAGATGGGACTGGCGGATGTCGTTTATTTGCCACTTACATCCCGAGTTTCATCTTACCATTTTAATTTCTTTTCGGCTGATGCTGCTTCGAACCATTTAAATATAGCTTGCCATGCTCGGCAATAATTCGTATGTCGTTTACCATGTAAGCTTACTGCCTGGATCATGCGATAACTATCTCTTATTTATGTCCAGCGGAAACCTTTCAGGATGCCGTTCACACTAGGACAGAATGTACAACCCCAGAATCTATTTGTGGAAGCAGTGCGCTATCCATGTTACTAGATGGTAGCAGTTCAAAGGCAACACCGCCGGAGACCAGTCTGAGCACAGATATTATAGTTCTTGAGCCTCTACTAGAGGCAGAAAGAGATGGTGTGGCTGCCATGAATGAGGTAATCTCGATCTTGAAGCTGGAAATTTTGCAATTAGCTGCACGCATTATGCAAGCAACCCAAGAATTGGAGGAAGTAAGAATGTTGCATCTGAAGACGGAGGAGGTCCTGCTGCTTCTGCTATCTGAAGCCCAGGGTAATCCCAGTCTTCTTTAGCTAGCAGTTGAAATTGTCATTAGATTATTGTACTTGCATGTTGTGTCATGTCTCTGAATGGATTAGGTTGTAAGACCCCCTATGTTGTCCATGTGTTGTAATGATCCGAATTTTTTAGGTGAGGTAATCCTCAGTACTTGTATGATTGACATAAGGTGAACTGTTTTTCGTGTGAGCATATTGTATTGGATGAAATAACTGTTTGACTCAAAGTGTATCCAACCTACTGAATTCGAAGATCACGGCATTTCTAAATCATAATCATATATAAAAGTGGAATAAATCTTTGTTGTGGTTTTGAAGAAATAAATAACAAAACATAGAATTATCTGTGGATATTCATAATTGAATAAAAATTGGATTTGGATTTAGTTGCCAGGGCCCAGGGTAAACGTGAATGCAAATTCTCCCAAGTTTTGAATGAAGCGGCTAAACACCCACTATCATTTGTGGGCTGCCCGAAGCAAGTGTTTGCAAGATGGAAATTACTGTCTACCCCTGACACTTGACATCCTTATCGACAGGATTTACACTGTTGTCGATAGGGGTAGACTAGTAACTTCAATCAGACGTGACACGATCGCCTCTGAGCCCATTCAGACATGGTGGGCGCCAAACGTGGGTGGCAAAACACATTTGATTCAAGCTCGTCCAAAAGACATGTGTCTCTCCCTCCATTTCCCCATTCATCCACGGTGGGAGGCAAAACAAACTCTCCTTGTCCGAAATCGATGTAGGCTAATATTTTAAATAGGGGCAGATGTGTAACTTCCCTCAGACGTGACACAACCGCCCTACCTGTCAGCCCCGTTCATACACCATGGGCGCCAACTGTGGGCGGAAAAATACCCTCTCCTTGCCCGAAATTGTTACCGGCAAATATTTGGGAGATGCGAGATTACCGTCCTATCCCCAACCGACGTGATGTCTAAAATTTTAAACGGGGGATAAGTTCGTAACTTTGCCACATTTCAGACAAGCGCGTCCCAAAGTTTGAGATCCCCCCTCCCCCTCCATTTCCCCATTCATACACCATCGGCGCCACGACAACCTCCCCACTGTGGCCAGCCTCCTCCGTCCGCCACCCCATCCTCCACCTTGCCGGAGCCGCTACCCCTACCCCGTCGTCCACTGCAAGAGATGGACGTCTCTCATCCACGGCGCCGGACCAGGATCCTTTCATCGCGTTGTCTCGCTTCATCGGCGCCGTCGTCCACTTTGCCGTTGCCACTCCTACGACTGCCTCGTCCACGGCAACAGGATTTATCCCCCAACCCGGCCGTCTGCCATCTAAAGTCTTCTTCCCCGCCGCCGACAGCGCTCCCGCAGCACCCTCAATGTATCAGCAGGGGCCTACACGGCGTCGCAAGAGAGGTGGTACTCTTCCATATGTGCTTAAGTTATTGATCTCACCCGGAAAATAGATCTTAAATTGTTTACTGTACTTTTCTTGTCCGTACCAAATCGTAGTGGCTAGTTGAATGCAAACATTGGTTGCGAAGTAGCTTTGTCCGGTTTGCACCTTCAGATCCGCCATGTCACGGTCACTATACTCGTAAAGCTTATGGTTTCCCCCCTTTATATTCACTACCATCATCGTAGGTGCTTCCCTGCTTCGTGTCGTGCTAGCACTGCTCCTCAAGACCTCAACCCATCAAGCGAAACAAGATGCCACTCATAATTCCGAAGCTTACGTGTTGAAATATGAATCTGATATGATGCTCATATTACTAAAACAGAGAACGTTTAATTGGTCGCCTAATGTTCCTATATTCGTTTCGAAAAGCATGTGCGCCACCCACTGGTCCAGCTAGTTCCACTTTCCTGATTTTACTCTTGATGCTTAGGGTTTTCCCCTTTTATCTACTCTACTATGATCTGGGTAGGTGCTTTCTGTCATACTAGCATTACTCCACCCTTCAAGCTAAACAACACAACACTCAAAATTCCAAAGCTTAGTTGTTCAAATATGATTGTGATATGATACTGATATTAGTTAACAGACACATTTAATTGGTTCGCTAAAGGTCCCACTTGAGTTTCCAAATGCATGTCGCGACATATAGAGAGACAGCAGAATTGCATTTATTTGTCACTTGTTGACTGTACTTTCTTGTCCATACCAAATCTTAGTTGTTATTTCAAAGCAAATATCGGTTGCTAACTACCCTTTGCACGGTTTGCAGCTTCAGATCTGCCATCCCACTGCCACGGTCAACACTATACTCATCATGCTTACGGTTTCCCCATTTTACGTGTACAAATTCAAATATGATATTATGCTGATATTAGTAAAACTGAGAGATGTTTAATTGGTCAGCTAAATGTTCCTACTTTAGTTTCGAAATGCATGTGAGCCACATATGGAGAGACCGGAAGGAATAGTATTTCTTTGTGCGCTCTGGTTCATCATGGGTGGCCAACCGACATTGTATAGAAAGACTTGTAATATCTTCAATCTGCTTGCTCTTCTGCTCTTCTTTAAGATGATCCTCTTCTCTTGCGGTCGACTGGTCAGGTCAAGTTATTCTCCCTTAGTATATTTTGAATCTGTCAGGTCAGGTCGACTTGTTCTTCTTTACTATATGTTGAAGCTGTCATCTGCGAAGTATCATCACTTCTGGAGCTCTCATATTTTGAGTAGTAGGCCACATTATATTAATGCACACACCAAATTACAGCATGCATGGCACCTCTTAGAAGAATTGCAGAGATAGCACAAAGGGGTTTACAGGGAGGAAGTATTGGATTAGAATCACTTCTGCATTACAAAGATAATCTCACTTGTTTTTATGTTTTCATGCATGTCAGGTATTGAACATTATCAAAATGAATATGAGAATGGGCGCACGAGAGGAATATTGTGGAACAATCCACTGGCTAACAAACTTGGCATGGTGGAGGATGGCCTATCTTATTCACCCATCAAGGTGCATGCTCTGACTTGGCAAGGTTGTATTGGTCGCACATATTTTGCATCTGACCTCTTGCATTACTTCTACTTTGTTACACCATCTGCTTAGTTTAAGCATCATATATGAGTATATGCCATACCTATCCATTTTCTGTACCTATTCCATGTGTCATCATACTATGTTTTTCTAGTCAAATGTTGTTCTTTCGTAATAGATGTCCAAAAGGAAGAGGGTGATTTCAGATCCTCAAGGAGTACAAACTAGGTATTCGGAAAAGGTAGTGATAACTGTTAAATCAAATAGATTAGCAGCCACAGAAAACACAGGCCCAACTGTAACAGACTTTACCCCTACTCCAGTGGCCAAACCCCTATTAGAACTGCTGACAGCCCAGCGTCAGGTACTGTCTATGATATCAATTCAAAATTTGAACTCCTAAATTTCTGCATGTGCCTTACCTTCTCTCTTGTATGAACACTAATTTCAGATGAATCTCCTTGCTCAAAGGATCATAGGATTTCACGACAATACTGGGCTCTGCATTGCTCTTGTCAGTACCTCTTGCCCTTTGTCAGCATACTTACACTCATTGCTGTTTGATTATGTAGCATCACTGTAAATGTTTGCTTCTTTATCCTCCCTTTGCTTGAAATTATAAGATCTATATTTACTCTTAGATAAATGCAGAATTAACACAATGGTTATGAAGTTTTGGATTGCTCATATAAGTACATGTTGTCATGTACTCCCTCTGTATCGAATTAATTGTTGATCAATTGGATGTATTTAGAACTTAATAGTGCTAGATACATCCATTTGAGCGACAACTAATAACGGATGGTGGTGGTATTACTGTACATGCATCACGAGATAGTTGATTGTCTAGCATTACTCTGCATCTTATCTGCCCTGCCCTCCACTTTCTCCAAATTATCATATCTACATTTACTCTTACCAAAATGTTGAATAAAGTCAATGCCACTGCACACATTGATGTCTGCATTCCTCTTGTCAGTACCTTTTGCCTTGTAACGCTTAATTGCTATTTGATTATGTATCATCAGTCTGCACCTGAGCTTCATTATCCTCTATTTCTTCCAATATTATTTGATCTATATTTACTCTTTGCAAAATGTAGAATAATGGCAACGCTTATAAAGAATTTTCTTCGGGGAATTTATTGAATTATCTTTCCATCAACATGGAGAAGGGCTTTGTCCAGCCCGTGTTAACATGTAATGTAAGTTCATCCTTCTCAAGCCTTCAAACTTTGTTCTAGTATAGATTTGGATAGGCATCATTCCTCCACTGCTGTTTACATCTGATTGGATGTTTGCAACAACTACCAGTTTTAAATTGTAGTTGTAAAAACATGTTCCTTATGCAGAACAGATCCATTTATTTGCTTATATAATTGTGAAACATATTACGTGTCTCCTTGTTTCTCTTTCAGAGTCGTATCTCTTATGCCAGGCAGAACTTTAGGAACGATAGTGAGCCAAACCATCTTGAGGACAACGAGATGACCCCAAGGTCCTGTCTTGATGAAAACAGTGAGTTGAAGCTACTCACCAGCAGGTGTGAGACAACCTCTGTGCAGTCGCTGCCTCAATCAGTTTGACTTCTTCAGTCTCAACTTAAAGCGGAAAGGCTTGCTTCAGCTCAGCTCCGACTTTAAGTCAAAGATGTAATGAAGATGACAAGGGACTGCCTTGCGCACTATGGTGCCATACAGCTAGGGATGAAGCATCTATTGTTGACACAACTGAGGTCTCATCAGCTTGTTCGGCTGCTTGCGGGGCCCGAGCTTGCCAGGTCTAGTCCCTTCTGAAGTGCTCTCAGTTTTGTATATTCTTTTGTCGACGCGTTTATATGCACTGGTGGCGACCTTTGATGCCCAGTGTATGTAATCCGCGGTCATGTTGCGCTTTATTATCACCGGTAGCAAACTTTGATTCCCAGTGGATGTAATATGCCGTAATTTCTTTGTTGTATAGTCTAGGTTTATTCTTTGGTTGGTATGCTGTAATTTAGGCCGGAAGGTTCAGTGGATCTCAGTGTTGTCGGTCTTCAGGCCGGCCCGTTACTCATATGGGACAAAACATGGGCCCATAATCATCTTGGGCCATTAGCAGGTCTAAACCTATAGTAGTTTCCCGCCTTTAACAGGCCATGGGCTACATATTTACTGTAGTGACACTGGGCTTCCTACGGGCCATAGAAACAATGGGCCTTCTACGGTCCGTAGAAACAATGGGCCTTCTACGGGCTGTAGAAACAATGGGCCTTCTACAGGCCGTATCATCAATGGGCCTTAGAAGGGTCGTATGATCGATTGGCCAAACATGGGCCAAAAACAGGCCGCATTATGGCCGTAAACAGGCTAGAGTTGGAGTCGTCCTTTCATGCGCCGACCATAATCAGCCGTTGTTAATAGGCCGTATTTGATGACGCGATGAAAATGGCCCAACGTATTAACGGGCCACAAACGGGCTGACTGTAACCACGGGCTGAATTTGGCCCACAAGCAGAAAATGGCAGTAACGGGCCGTAAGTAACCGAATGCTGGAAATGAGCCCGAGAATAAATGGGCCCTGAGAAGGCCGAAAGATAACATGGGCTGCAAACGGCCCAATGGATTAATGGGCCGTTAATGGGTATAAAGTGATACACTGTTCATTACGGGCCAGTTTCACCACGGGCAGTTAATGGGCCAAGAGTTACAAAGGGCCTCATATGGGCTGAAAGACGTCATGGGCCATACATGGGCCGAAACTTAAAATGGGCTGGAATCATATTGGACGGCCCAGATGACGCTACTGGGCCTAATTCGGATAGGTCGTAACGGGCCCTGGTTAGCGGGCTGTAAATGGGCTATATGCGAACAGGCCGTTAATAGGCTTTTCGTGGGCCGGCCCGCCACCTTTTGAGTCAAACGGGCCGGCCTTTTCACAGGAATGGGCTTCTGTTCGGCCGTGCCACGTGTTGACGTATCATAGGCGCCTTCAGTCCAATGAGTGGATGACATCTGTCCCAACGGTGAGCCGACACGTGTTTCGTCCAGCCAATGATGATTTTACACGTGGAAAATCCCCATTGGTCGGGGCTGTTAGCGGGTTATCGGATCCCAAACCGGACCCGATAGCTTAACGGCGTTCCGTTACGGTGGATGCCATGTGTCGGTCACCCTTGACGAAAGCACTTCTGTGACGCGCGATTTATCGTCATGGAAGTGGACACTTCTGTGATGATAATTTTGGTAATGTCATGGAACACTTCTACGACAACACAGGTATGACTATCTTGATTCTGTCATAAATTTGTCATGGAAGTACATGCATGACAGAAAACGTGACCTACTGTGACAAACATGTATCATCACGGAAGTGTATTTTTTTTTGTAGTGCCCCTCGCTTCTGGTGGCACCAGAGTGCCGCCGGGGCCATCATCATCACCGCAATCTACACCAACAACTTCACCGCCATCATCACCAACTCTTCCCCCCTCTATGTAGCGGTGTAACCCCTCCTTTACCCGCTGTAATCTCTACTTAAACATGGTGCTCAACGCTATATATTATTTCCCAATGATGTATGGCTATCCTATGATGTTTGAGTAGATCCGTTTTTTCCTATGGGTTAATTGATGATCATGATTGGTTTGAGTTGCATGTTTTATTATTGGTGCTATCCTATGGTGCTCTCCGTGTCGCGCAAGCATGAGGGATCCCTGTTGTAGGGTTTGCAATATGTTCATGGTTTGCTTATTGTCTGTGTTGCGTGAGTGACTGAAACACAAACACAGATAAGTGGGTCATGGCATATGGGAATAAAGAGGACTTGATACTTTAATGCTATGGTTGGGTTTTACCTTAATGATCTTTAGTAGTTGTGGATGCTTGCTAGAGTTCCAATCATAAGTGCATATGATCCAAGAAGCGAAAGTATGTTAGCTTATGCCTCTCCCTCAAATAAAATTGCAATAGTGATTACCGGTCTAGTTATCGATTGCCTAGGGACAAATAACTTTCTCGTGACAAAAAGCTCTTTACTAAAACTAATTTAGTTGTGTCTTTATCTAAACAACCCCTAGTTTTTATTTATGCGCTCTTTATATTCTTGCAAACCTATCCAACAACACCTACAAAGTACTTCTAGTTTCATACTTGTTCTAGGTAAAGCGAACGTCAAGCGTGCGTAGAGTTGTATCGGTGGTCGATAGAACTTGAGGGAATATTTGTTCTACCTTTAGCTCCTCGTTGGGTTCGACACTCTTACTTATCGAAAGAGGCTACAATTGATCCCCTATACTTGTGGGTTATCAGCGTTGAGCATAAATATGATTGGATCATGTTTATTGCGGTACGGTTATTCACTTAAATCATAGAACAATTGTTGTTCTGTTTACATGAATAAAACCTTCTATGGTCTTACATCCAATCTAAATGGTTTACTGAATCTCGATCATAGTGAACACATAATTTCGATGCCAAAAGATGCAAAGTTAATAATGATAGTGCAACTTATTTGTGGCACTGCCGTTTAGGTCATATTGGTGTAAAGCGCATGAAGAAACTCCATGCTGATGGGCTTTTGGAATCACTTGATTATGAATCACTTGATGCTTGCGAACCATGCCTCATGGGCAAGATGACTAAGACTCCATTCTCCGGAACAATGGAGCGAGCAACAGACTTGTTGGAAATAATACATACTGATGTGTGCGGTCCAATGAGTGTTGAGGCTCGCGACGGGTATCGTTATTTTCTGACCTTCACAGATGATTTGAGCAGATATGGGTATATCTACTTGATGAAACATAAGTCTGAAACATTTGAAAAGTTCAAAGAATTTCAGAGCGAAGTGGGAAATCATCATAACAAGAAAATAAAGTTTCTACGATCTGATCGCAGGAGATGAATATTTGAGTTACGAGTTTGGTATTCATTTGAAACACTGTGGAATAGTTTCGCAACTCACGCCACCTGGAACACCACAATGTAATGGTGTGTCCGAAGGTCATAACCGTACTTTATTAGATATGGTGCAATCTATGATGTCTCTTACCGAATTACCACTATCATTTTGGGGTTACGCATTAGAGACAGCTGCATTCACGTTAAATAGGGCACCGTCTAAAAAGCCGTTGAGACGACACCATATGAACTGTGGTTTAGCAAGAAACCTAAGCTGTCGTGTCTTAAAGTTTGGGGTTGCGATGCTTATGTGAAAAAGTTTCAACCTGATAAGCTCAAACCCAAATCGGAGAAGTGCGTCTTCATAGGATACCCAAAAGAAACTGTTGGGTACACCTTCTATCACAGATCCGAAGGCAAGATCTTTGTTGCTAAGAGTGGATCCTTTCTAGAGAAGGAGTTTCTCTCGAAAGAAGTGAGTGGGAGGAAAGTAGAACTTGGTGAGGTAATTGTACCTGCTCCCTTATTGGAAAGTAGTTCATCATAGAAATCAGTTCTAGTGATTCCTACACCAATTAGTGAGGAAGCTAATGATGATGATCATGAAAACTTCTGATCAAGTTGCTACCGAACCTCATAGGTCAACCAGAGTAAGATCTGCGCCAGAGTGGTAAGATAATCCTGTTCTGGAGGTCATGTTACTTGACCATGACGAACCTACGAACTATGAGGAAGCGATGATGAGCCCAGATTCCGCGAAATGGCTTGAGGCCATGAAATCTGAGATAGAATCCATGTATGAGAACAAAGTGTGGACTTTGGTAGACTTGCCCGATGATTGGCAAGCCATAGAGAATAAATGGATCTTTAAGAAGAAGATTGACGCTGATGGTAATATTACTGTCTACAAAGCTCGACTTGTCGTGAAAGGTTTTCGACAAATTCAAGGAGTTGACTACTATGAGACCTTCTCACCTGTAGCGATGCTTAAGTCTGTCCGTACCATGTTAGCAATTGCCACATTTTATGAATCTAGCAAATGGATGTCAAAACTGCATTCCTTAATGAATTTCTTAAAGAAGAGTTCTATATGATACAACAAGAAGGTTTTGTCAATCCTAAAGGTGCTAACAAAGTGTGCAAGCTCCAACGATCCATCTATGGACTGGTGCAAGCATCTCGGAGTTGGAATATACACTTTGATGAGTTGATCAAAGCATATATAGTTTTATACAGACTTGCGGTGAAGCCTGTATTTACAAGAAAGTGAGTGGGAGCACTACAGCCTTTCTGATAAGTATATGTGAATGACATATTGTTGATCAGAAATGATGTAGAATTTTCTGGAAAGCATAAAGGAGTGTTTGAAAGGAGTTTTTCAATGAAAGACCTCGGTGAAGCTGCTTATATATTGGGCATCAAGATCTATAGAGATAGATCAAGACGCTTAATTGTACTTTCACAAAGCACATACCTTAACAAGTTTATGAAGTAGTTCAAAATGGAACAGTCAAAGAAGGAGTTCTTGCCTGTGTTGCAAGGTGTGAAGTTGAGTAAAGACTCAAAACCCGGCCACGGCAGAAAATAGAAAGAGAATGAAAAGTCATTCCCTATGCCTCAGTCATAGGTTCTATAAAGTATGCTATGCTGTGTACCATACCTATTGTACCTCACCATTAGTTTGGCAAGAGGGTACAATAGTGATCCAGGAGTGGATCACTGAACAGCGGTCAAAATTATCCTTAGTGGAATAAGGAAATGTTTCTCGGTTATGGAGGTGACAAAGAGTTCGTTGTAAAGAGTTACGTCAATGCAAGCTTTGACACCGATCTGGATGACTCTAAGTCTCGATCTAGATACATATTGAAAGTGGGAGCGATTAGCTAGAGTAGCTCCGTGCAGAGCATTGTAGACATAGAAAATTTGCAAAATACATACGGCTCTGAATGTGGCAGACCCGTTGACTAAACTTCTCTCACAAGCAAAACAAGATCACTCTTTGGGTGTTAATCACATAGAGATGTGAACTAGATTATTGACTCTAGTAAACCCTTTGTGTTGGGGATATGACTATTAGATATGACCCGCCCAGGAGGGGCCGGATCATCCCTATGGCGGTTCATCTCAATGAAGCCCAAAGAGTATATTAAGATGGCGGTTTGTAGACAGGCTTGTTAGAGGGCCCAAGCCCAAAGGCGGTTTAAGGCCTGCAAGTATAAACCGCCATGTATATATAAACTTGTATTGTAAGGCATGTAAGATAAGTCACCGAGCCATACATGTTATATGAGCCGGCCGGGACTCTGTAGGCCGCAGGGTGTCAACCCGTGTATATAAGGGGACGACTCGGCAGCGGCTTAGGGCAAGAAACATCAGATCGAGAGCCAAGCAAAGCGTATTTGCTCCCTGGTCATCAAAACCCAGGCAATTCCACCTCAAACTGGATTAGGCTTTTACCTTCACCGCAAGGGGCCGAACCAGTATAAACTCCTCATGTCCTTTGTCCTATTTAACCCCTTTAAGCTAACCTCGTCGCAATGGCTCCACAACTAAGTCCTTCCATGAGGACATCTGCCGTGACACTTCCACGACAGTTGGCGCCCACCGTGGGGCCAGCGCACGGTGGTTTTGGGTTCTTAAAGGGCAGCTTCGAAGGGATCAAGGGATACGCTGTGGGCCGGATGACCAAGCGTCGTCGCGGCAAGCTCTACATCGACCAAGTGTCCTTTGTCCTGCCCAAGGATTTCAAAGGCGCTGGGTTGGGTTGAGAGTTATGAGATGGTTATGGAGATGTTGGATGTTAGTGAGGCTGCATACGCCAAATACTTCACCATGATGCTGGAGGGGACGGCTTGTACCTGGTTGAAGGGGCTGCCGGCTAACTCCATCGGGTCATGAGGAGAGCTGAAGGCCCGGTTCATCCAGAATTTCAGAGATACATGCAAGCAGCCCATGTCAATTGTGGATCTGGCTTCTTGTGTTCAAGCTGAGGGCGAGTCAACCACCAGTTGGGTACGCCAGGTCTCGACTATCATACACTCTTCAGATAACATGAACGTCGGTTCAGCGATCCTAATGTTGGAGAAAAATTGCCGTTTTACTCCGCTCAAGCAGAAGCTTGGACGACTCGAGCGTCATTGCAACGACATGGGTACTCTAATGGCGGCTCTTGTTAAGTATGCCGACTCTGATGGTACCAAGGACCCCGAATCTGAGGATGAAAGATCGGGAAAGGGAAAGAAGAGTAGCGGCATGAAGGGACAGCAGTGCAATCCTGCCAATCAAGGAGGCAACGGTAAGCGCAAGGCTGATGATTTCGTGGCTAACACCGGTGCGCGCACTTATAACCAACGTCGTAAGGGACAGTCGGCTCCAAGGACAGGCTTTGACCTTGAGGCAATGTTGAATCAGCCGTGTCCGAAACACGGAACGGATCAGAAGCCGGCTACTCATTCATGGAAAGATTGCAGCATAATGAGAAGCTTTCGGGAGTCCATCCAACGCCGCCATGGCCCGAACGGCGGATCAGGGTCCGGTTCTCATGGTCCGGGTCATGGCGGCGGCGGTTCAAATTCCGGGTTTCAGGGCCATGGCAACCAGGGTGGTTATAATCAGCAGAGTAATCAGGGGAATCAACAACAGTCTGGTTATCAGAGCAACCCGAAGCAGTTGAATAGTGGGCAGTATCATGTCTTCACCACTAGTTTATGTAAGCGGGACCAGAAGCTTCATAAGAGGGCAGTAAATGCGGTTGAGCCGGCGGTGCCACATTATTTGCGGTGGTCAGAGCAGCCTATTGTATGGAGTCGTGAGGATCATCCGCCCCGAGTTGACAATCCGGGTCACTTGGCTCTGGTGGTGGCACCTCAGGTTGGAGGCTATAAGTTTACTAAGGTGCTCATGGATGGAGGTAGTAGCATTAACATCCTTTATTATGAGACCTTCCGACGCATGGGACTGACAGATAAGAATCTTAAGCCGTCAAACATTGTCTTCCATGGTGTGGTGCTGGGTAAGTCAGCCTACCCCGTGGGTAAGATATCTTTGGAAGTTGCCTTTGGAGATGAGCATGATTCCAGGTCTGAAACTTTAACCTTCGAGGTGGTCAAGATCAAGAGCCCTTATCATGCTCTGTTTGGGCGGCCCGCTTATGCCAAGTTCATGGCGAGACCTTGCTATGTGTACTTACAGCTTAAGATGCCGGGTTATAAGGGCACCATCACAGTGCATGGGAGTTGCAATGTGGCCTTGGAGTGCGAGGAAGTGTTGGGGAACGCAGTAATTTCAAAAATTTCCTACGCACAGGCAAGATCATGGTGATTCATAGCAACGAGAGGGGAGAGTGTTGTCCACATACCCTCATAGACCGAAAGTGCAAGCGTTATGCCAATGCGTTGATGTAGTCGTACGTCTTCATGATCGACCGATCCTAGTACCGAACGTACGGCACCTCCGCGATCTGCACACGTTCAGCTCGGTGACGTCCCGAGAACACACGATCCAGTAGAGCTTCGAGGGAGAGCTTCGTCAGCACGACGGCGTGATGATGATGATGATGAAGCTACCGGCGCAGGGCTTCGCCTAAGCACTACGACGATATGACCGAGGTGGATTATGGTGGAGGGGGGCACCGCGCACGGCTTGGAACAATCAACTTGTGTGTTCTAGGGAGCCCCTGCCCCCGTATATAAAGGAGCAAGGGGGGAGGCCGGCCGGCCTTGGGGCGCGCCAAGGAGAGGGGGAGTCCTTCTCCTACTGGGAGTAGGACTCCCCTTTCCTAGTCCAACTAGGAAGGAGGAAGGGGGAGGAAGGAGAGGGAGAGAGGGAAGAAAGAGGGGGCGCCCCCCCCCTCCTTGTCCAATTAGGACTCCCAAGGGGGGCGCGCGGCCAGCCCTAGGCCCTCTCCTCTCTCCCACAAGGCCCATATTGGCCCATTATATCCCCCGGGCGTTCCCATAACCCCCCGGCACTCCGGTAAATATCCGGTGACCCCCGGAACTCATCCAGTGTCCGAATATAATCGTCCAATATATCAATATTTATGTCTCGACCATTTCGAGACTCCTCGTCATGTCCATGATCACATCCGGGACTCCTAACTATCTTCGGTACATCAAAACACATAAACTCATAATACCGATCGTCACCGAACATTAAGCGTGCGGACCCTATGGGTTCGAGAACTATGTAGACATGACCGAGACATATCTCCGGTCAATAATCAATAGCAGAACCTCGATGCTCATATTGGCTCCTACATATTCTACGAAGATCTTTATCGGTCAAACCGCATAACAACATACGTTGTTCCCTTTGTCATCGGTATGTTACTTGCCCGAGATTCGATCGTCGGTATCTCAATACCTAGTTCAATCTCATTACCGGCAAGTCTCTTTACTCGTTCCGTAATGCATCATCCCGCAACTAACTCATTAGTTACATTGCTTGCAAGGCTTATAGTGATGTGCATTACCGAGAGGGCCCAGAGATACCTCTCCGACAATCGGAGTGACAAATCCTAATCTTGATCTATGCCAACTCAACAAGTACCATCGGAGACACCTGTAGAGCACCTTTATAATCACCCAGTTACGTTGTGATGTTCGGTAGAACACAAAGTGTTCCTCCGGTATTCGGGAGTTGCATAATATCATAGTCATAGGAACATGTATAAGTTATGAAGAAAGCAATAGCAATATACTAAACGATCAAAGGCTAAGCTAACGGAATGGGTCAAGTCAATCACATCATTCTCTAATGATGTGATCTCGTTAATCAAATGATAACTCATGTCTATGGTTAGGAAACATAACCATCTTTGATTCAACGAGCTAGTCAAGTAGAGGCATACTAGTGGCACTCTGTTTGTCTATGTATTCACACATGTACTAAGTTTCCGGTTAATACAATTCTAGCATGAATAATAAACATTTATCATGATGTAAGGAAATATAAATAACAAATTTATTATTGCCTCTAGGGCATATTTCCTTCAGTCTCCCACTTGCACTAGAGTCAATAATCCAGATTACACAGTAATGATTCTAACACCCATGGAGTCTTGGTGCTGATCATGTTTTGCTCGTGAGAGAGGCTTGGTCAACGGGTCTGCAACATTCAGATCCTTGTGTATCTTGCAAATCTCTATGGCTGCCTCCTTGACTTGATCACGGATGGAATTGAAGTGTCTCTTGATGTGCTTGGTTCTCTTGTGAAATCTGGATTCCTTTGCCAAGGCAATTGCACCAGTATTGTCACAAAAGATTTTCATTGGACCCGATGCACAAGGTATGACACCTAGATCGGATATGAACTCCTTCATCCAGACTCCTTCATTTGTTGCTTCCGAAGCAGCTATGTACTCCGCTTCACACGTAGATCCCGCCACGACGCTTTGCTTAGAACTGCACCAATTGACAGCTCAACCGTTCAATATAAACATGTATCCAGTTTGTGACTTAGAGTCATCCAGATCAGTGTCAAAGCTTGCATCGACGTAACCATTTACGACGAGCTCTTTGTCACCTCCATAAACGAGAAACATATCCTTAGTCCTTTTCAGGTATTTCAGGATGTTCTTGACCGCTGTCTAGTGATCCACTGCTGGATTACTTTGGTACCTCCCTGCTAAACTAATAGCAAGGCACACATCAGGTCTGGTACACAGCATTGCATACATGATAGAGCCTATGGCTGAAGCATAGGGAACACCTTTCATTTTCTCTCTATCTTCTGCTGTGGTCGGCCATTGAGTCTGACTCAACTTCACACCTTGTAACACTGGCAAGAACCCTTTCTTTGCTTGATCCATTTTGAACTTCTTCAAAACTTTGTCAAGGTATGAGCTCTATGAAAGTCCAATTAACTGTCTTGATCTATCTCTATAGATTTTGATGCCCAATATATAAGCAGCTTCACCGAGGTCTTTCATTGAAAAACTCTTATTCAAGTATCCTTTTATGCTATCCAGAAATTCTATATCATTTCCAATCAACAATATGTCATCCACATATAATATTAGAAATGCTACAGAGCTCCCACTCACTTTCTTGTAAATACAGGATTCTACAAAAGTCTGTATAAAACCATATGCTTTGATCACACTATCAAAATGTTTATTCCAACTCCGAGATGTTTGCACTAATCCATAAATGGATCGCCGGAGCTTGCACACTTTGTTATCATCCTTTGGATTGATAAAACCTTCAGGTTGCATCATATACAACTCTTCTTCCAGAAATCCATTCAGGAATGCAGTCTTTACATCCATTTGCCAAATTTCATAATCATAAAATGCAGCAATTGCTAACATGATTCGGACGGACTTAAGCATCGCTACGGGTGAGAAGTTCTCATCGTAGTCAACTCCTTGAACTTGTCGAAAACCTTTCGCGACAAGTCAAGCTTTGTAGACAGTAACATTACCGTCAGCGTCTGTCTTCTTCTTGAAGATCCATTTATTCTCGATGGCTTGCCGATCATCGGGAAAGTCAACCAAAGTCCACACTTTGTTCTCATACATGGATCCCATCTCAAATTTCATGGCCTCAAGCCATTTCGAGGAATCTGGGCTCATCATCGCTTCCTCATAGTTCGTAGGTTCGTCATGGTCAAGCAACATGACCTCCAGAACAGGATTACCGTACCACTCTGGTGCGGATCTTACTCTGGTTGACCTACGAGGTTCAGTAGTAACTTGATCTGAAGTTATATGATCATCATCATTAGCTTCCTCACTAATCGGTGTAGGAGTCACAGGAACAGATTTCTGTGATGAACTACTTTCCAAAAAGGGAGCAGATACAGTTACCTCATCAAGTTCTACTTTCCTCCCACTCACTTCTTTCGAGAGAAACTCCTTCTCTAGAAAGGATCCATTCTTAGCAACGAATGTCTTGCCTTCGGATCTGTGATAGAATGTGTACCCAACAGTCTCCTTTGGGTATCCTATGAAGATATATTTCTCCGATTTGGGTTCGAGCTTATCAGGTTGAAGCTTTTTCACATAAGCATCGCAGCCCCAAACTTTAAGGAACGACAAATTTGGTTTTTTGCCAAACCATAGTTCATAAGGCATCGTCTCAACGGATTTAGATGGTGCCCTATTTAACGTGAATGCAGCCGTCTCTAAAGCATAACCCCAAAACGATAGCGGTAAATCAGTAAGAGACATCATAGATCGCACCATATCTAGTAAAGTACGATTATGACGTTCGGATACACCATTACGCTGTGGTGTTCCGGGTGGCGTGAGTTGCAAAACTATTCCGCATTGTTTCAAATGAAGACCAAACTCGTAACTCAAATATTCTCCTCCACGATCAGATCGTAGAAACTTTATTTTATTGTTACGATGATTTTCCACTTCACTCTGAAATTCTTTGAACTTTTCAAATGTTTCAGACTTATGCTTCATCAAGTAGATATACCCATATCTGCTCAAATCATCTGTGAAGGTGAGAAATTAACGATACTCTTCGCGAGCTTCAACATTCATTGGACCACATACACCAGTATGTATGATTTCCAACAAATCTGTTGCTCGCTCCATTGTTCCGGAGAACGTAGTTTTAGTCATCTTGCCCATGAGGCATGGTTCGATAATACGAAGTGATTCATAATCAAGTGATTCCAAAAGTCTATCAGAATGGAGTTTCTTCATGCGCTTTACACCAATATGACCCAAACGGCAGTGCCACAAATAAGTTGCACTATCATTATCAACTCTGCATCTTTTGGCTTCAATATTATGAAGATGTGTATCACTACTATCGAGATCATTAAAAATAGACCACTCTTCAAGGGTGCATGACCATAAAAGATATTACTCATATAAATAGAACAACCATTATTCTCAGATTTAAATGAATAACCGTCTCGCATTAAACAAGATCCAGATATAATGTTCATGCTCAACGCTGGCACCAAATAACAATTATTCAGGTCTAAAACTAATCCCCAAGGTAGATGTAGAGGTAGCGTGCCGACCGCGATCACATCGACTTTGGAACCATTTCCCACGCGCATCGTCACCTCGTCCTTGGCCAATTTTTGCTTAATCCGTAGTCCCTGTTTCGAGTTGCAAATATTAGCAACAGAACCAGTATCAAATACCCAGGCACTACTGCGAGCATTAGTAAGGTACACATCAATAACATGTATATCACATATACATTTGTTCACCTTGCCATCCTTCTTATCCGCCAATAACTTGGGGCAGTTCCGCTTCCAGTGACCAGTCCCTTTGCAGTAGAAGCACTCAGTCTCAGGCTTAGGTCCAGACTTGGGCTTCTTCACTTGAGCAGCAACTTGCGTGCCGTTCTTCTTGAAGTTCCCCTTCTTCCCTTTACCCTTTTTCTTGAAACTGGTGGTCTTGTCGACCATCAACACTTGATGCTCCTTCTTGATTTCTACCTCCGCAGCCTTTAGCATTGCGGAGATCTCGGGAATTGTCTTATCCATCCCTTGCATATTATAGTTCATCACGAAGCTCTTGTAGCTTGGTGGCAGTGATTGAAGAATTCTGTCGATGACACTATCATCAGGAAGATTAACTCCCAGTTGAATCAAGTGATTATTATACCTAGACATTTTGAGTATATGTTCACTGACAGAACTATTCTCCTGCATCTTGCAGCTGTAGAACTTATTGGAGACTTCATATCTCTCAATCCGGGCATTTGCTTGAAATATTAACTTCAACTCCTGGAACATCTCATATGCTCCATGACATTCAAAACGTCGTTGAAGTCCCGGTTCAAAGCTGTAAAGCATGGCACACTGAACTATCGAGTAGTCATCAGCTTTGCTCTGCCAGACATTCATAACATCTGGCATTGCTCCTGCAGCGGGTTTGGCACCTAGCGGTGCTTCCAGGACGTAATTCTTCTGTGCAGCAATGAGGATAATCCTCAAGTTACAGACCCAGTCCGTGTAGTTGCTACCATCATCTTTCAACTTAGCTTTCTCTAGGAACGCATTAAAATTCAACGGAACAACAGCACGGGCCATCTATCTACAACAACATAGACATGCAAAATGCTATCAGGTACTAAGTTCATGATAAATTAAAGTTCAATTAATCATATTACTTAAGAACTCCCACTTAGATAGACATCCCTCTAATCATCTAAGTGATCACGTGATCCATATCAACTAAACCATGTCCGATCATCACGTGAGATGGAGTAGTTTTCAATGGTGAACATCACTATGTTGATCATATCTACTATATGATTCACGCTCGACCTTTCGGTCTCAGTGTTCCGAGGCCATATCTGCATATGCTAGGCTCGTCAAGTTTAACCCGAGTATTCTGCGTGTGCAAAACTGGCTTGCACCCGTTGTATGTGAACGTAGAGCTTATCACACCCGATCATCACGTGGTGTCTCGGCACGACGAACTTTCGCAATGGTGCATACTCAGGGAGAACACTTGTACCTTGAAATTTAGTGAGACATCATCTTATAATGCTACCGTTGATCTAAACAAAATAAGATGCATAAAGGATAAACATCACATGCAATCAATATAAGTGATATGATATGGCCATCATCATCTTGTGCCTTTGATCTCCATCTCCAAAGCACCGTCATGACCACCATCGTCACCGGCGCGACACCTTGATCTCCATTGTAGCATCGTTGTCGTCTCGCCAACTATTGCTTCTATGACTATCGCTACCGCTTAGTGATAAAGTAAAGCAATTACATGGCGATTGCATTTCATACAATAAAGCGACAACCATATGGCTCCTGCCAGTTGCCGATAACTCCGTTACAAAACATGATCATCGCATACAATAAAATTTAGCATCATGTCTTGACCATATCACATCACAACATGCCTAGCAAAAACAAGTTAGACATCCTCCACTTTGTTGTTGCAAGTTTTATGTGGCTGCTATGGGCTGAGCAAGAACCGTTCTTACCTACGCATCAAAACCACAACGATATTTCGTCAAGTATGTGTTGTTTTAACCTTCAACAAGGACCGGGCATAGCCACACTTAATTCAACTAAAGTTGGAGAAACTGACCGCCAGCCACCTGTGTGCGAAGCACGTCGGTAGAACCAGTCTCGCGTAAGCGTACGCGTAATGTCAGTCCGGGCCGCTTCATCCAACAATACTGCCGAATCAAAGTATGACATGCTGGTAAGCAGTATGACTAGTATCGCCCACAACTCACTTGTGTTCTACTCGTGCATATAACATCTACGCATAAACCTGGCTCGGATGCCACTGTTGGGGAACGCAGTAATTTCAAAATTTTCCTACGCACACGCAAGACCATGGTGATGCATAGCAAGGAGAGGGGAGAGTGTTGTCCACATACCCTCGTAGACCGAAAGCGGAAGCGTTATGACAACGCGGTTGATGTAGTCGTACGTCTTCACGATCGACCGATCCTAGTACCGAACGTATGGCACCTCCGCGATCTGCACACGTTCAGCTCGGTGACGTCCCGCGAACTCACGATCTAGTAGAGCTTCGAGGGAGAGCTTCATCAGCACGACGGCGTGATGACGGTGATGATGAAGCTACCGGTGCAGGGCTTCGCCTAAGCACTACGACGATATGACCGAGGTGGATTATGGTGGAGGGGGGCACCGCGCACGGCTTGGAACAATCAACTTGTGTGTTCTAGGGTGCCCCCTGCCCCCGTATATAAAGGAGCAATGGGGAGGCCGGCCGGCCTTGGGGCGCGCCAAGGAGAGGGGGGAGTCCTTCTCCTAGTGGGAGTAGGACTCCCCTTTCCTAGTCCAACTAGGAAGGAGGAAGGGGGAAGGAAGGAGAGGGAGAGAGGGAGGAAAGAGGGGGCGCCGCCCCCTCCTTGTCCAATTCAGACTCCCAAGGGGGGGGCGGCCAGCCCTAGGCCCTCTCCTCTCTCTCCCACAAGGCCCATGTTGGCCCATTATATCCCCTATGGGTTCCGATAACCCCCTGGCACTCCGGTAAATATCCGGTGACCCCCGGAACTCATCCGGTGTCCGAATATAGTCGTCCAATATATAAATCTTTATGTCTCGACCATTTTGAGACTCCTCGTCATGTCCGTGATCATATTCGGGACCCCGAACTATCTTCAGTACATCAAAACACATAAACTCATAATACCGATCGTCACCGAACGTTAAGCGTGCGGACCCTACGGGTTCGAGAACTATGTAGACATGACCGAGACATGTCTCCGGTCAATAACCAATAGCGGAACCTGGATGCTCATATTGGCTCCTACATATTCTACGAAGATATTTATCGGTCAAACTGCATAACAACATACGTTGTTCCCTTTGTCATCGGTATGTTACTTGCCCAAGATTCAATCGTCGGTATCTCAATACCTAGTTCAATCTCGTTACCGGCAAGTCTCTTTACTCATTCCGTAATGCATCATCCCGCAAGTAACTCATTAGTTACATTGCTTGCAAGGCTTATAGTGATGTGCATTACCGAGAGGGCCCAGAGATACCTCTCCGAATTGGAGTGACAAATCCTAATCTCAGCCTATGCCAACTCAACAAGTACCATCGGAGACACCTGTAGAGCACCTCTATAATCACCCAGTTATGTTGTGACATTTGGTAGCACACAAAGTGTTCCTCCGGTATTCGGGAGTTGCATAATCTCATAGTCATAGGAACATGTATAAGTTATGAAGAAAGGAATAGCAGTATACTAAACAATCAAATGCTAAGCTAACGGAATGGGTCAAGTCAATCACATCATTCTCTAATGATGTGATCCCGTTAACCAAATGACAACTTATGTCTATGGTTAGGAACTATAACCATCGTTGATTCAACGAGCTAGTCAAGTAGAGGCGTACTAGTGACACTCTGTTTGTCTATGTATTCACACATGTACTAAGTTTCCGGTTAATACAATTCTAGCATGAATAATAAACATTTATCATGATGTAAAGAAATATAAATAACAACTTTATTATTGCCTCTAGGGCATATTTCCTTCAGGAAGGTGATGCGGCTTATGCTGAATCGGTTTGTGCAACGGAGGAGCTGAAATTTTACAAGGACAATGTTGACCCGGCAGACATGACGTCCTTGAAAAAGCCAACCACAGAGCATGATCCTTCATTAAAGTTTAAGTCGGCAGATGATACCAAATTGGTTGACTTTGTCCCTGGCGACTCATCTAAGCAGTTCAGCATCAGCGCTAATCTGGATCCAAAATAGGAAAGCGCGCTCATCGAGTTCATCCGTGAGAACCAGGACATCTTTGCATGGAAGCCTTCAGACATGCCAGGTGTACCGAGGGAACTCGCTGAGCACACGCTTAATATTGATCCGAAATTTAAGCTGGTCAAGCAATTTCTTCGCCGATTTAATGAGGAGGCGGAAGGCCATCGGTGAGGAAGTAGGCCGGCTCTTGGCGGCCGGGTTTATCGTTGAAGTTTTCCATCCTGAGTGGTTGGCTAACCCGGTGCTAGTACTCAAGAAGAATGGCACTTGGCGGATGTTTGTGGAGTACACGGACTTGAACAAGGCTTGTCCGGCTGATCCGTTTGCTCTCCCTCGTATTGATCAAATCATTGATGCTACAGCGGGTTGTGAGCGTTTGAGGTTTTTGGATGCTTATTCTGGTTATCATCAGATCAAGATGGCAGTTAAGGACCAGGAGAAGACATCCTTCATTACTCCATTTGGAGCCTTCTGCTATGTGTCTATGCCTTTTGGGATCAAGAGTGCCCAGGCGACTTATCAGCGGTGTGTGCAAAATTGCCTTCACAATCAGATTGGGCGCAATGTTCATGCTTATGTAGATGACATTGTGGTGAAGTCAAGAGAGAAGGAGACCCTGATTGATTATTTGAGGGAGACGTTTGACAATCTTCGGGTCTACAAGATGATGCTTAACCCGACTAAATGTGTCTTTGGTGTGCCAGCAGGCAAGCTCTTGGGTTTCCTAGTTTCTAACAGGGGCATTGAAGCTAACCCAGAGAATATCAAAGCCATTACTTCATTGGCTAAGCCGGCATGTGTTAATGATGTTCAGCGTCTGGCGGGTCGTATTGCGGCTATGAGCCGGTTCATAAGCCAGCTGGGTGAGAAGGCTATTCCTCTTTATCAGATGATGAAGAAGACAGATCACTTTGTTTGGAGTGATGCTGCTAATCAAGCGTTTGAGGATCTGAAGAAACAGTTGGCTGAGCCGCCCGTGCTTGCTGCTCCCATTGATAAAGAGCCTCTGTTGTTATATGTGGCTGCTAATAGTCGGGCTGTCAATGTAGCCATCGTGGTGGAAAGGAAAGAAGCAGGCAAGGAGTACCCGGTTCAGCGGCCGGTTTACTACATCAGTGAGGTGCTTATCGAGTCCAAACAGAGGTATCCACACCGGCAGAAGCTTGTGTATGGGGTTTTCATGGCAAGCCGGAAGCTTAAGCAGTACTTTCAGGGTCATCCTATCACTGTGGTTAGTTCTGCTCCTTTAGAGGACATCATCCAAAACAGGGAAGCCACGGGCCGAGTTGCTAAATGGGCCATCGAGCTTGGTCCTCACGGTTTAAAGTATGTACCACGTACGGCCATCAAGTCTCAAGCACTTGTGGATTTCATCAATGATTGGACAGAGTTACAGGCACATGAGGAAAAGCCAGATAACACATATGGGACTATTCACTTTGATGGATCCAGACAGTTGGAGGGCTCGGGGGCTGGAGTTGTCTTAACTTCCCCATGAGGTGACAAATTTTCTTATGTTCTCCGGCTAATGTTCCCCTATACTAACAACGCAGTGAGTATGAGGCCTTGCTCCATGGTCTTCGGATGGCTAAGGAGATGAACTTAAGCCGGGTGAGGTGCTTTGGCGATTCAGATCTGGTGGCTCAGCAAGTTTCTGGTACTTGGGATTCTAAAGATCCGCTCATGGCGGCTTATCGACGGGAGGTGGATGCCATTGCAGGTCACTTCAAGGGTTACCAAGTTGAGCATATTGACAGAAGGAAGAATGAGGTGGCTGACAACTTAAGCCAGCTAGGGTCGCAGCGTAAGCCGGTGCCACCTAACACATTCCTGGATATTTTGCTTAACCCCTCTGTCAAATTACCTACAGAGGAGGATCTTGTTGTCCCTAACCCGGAAGCACAATTGGTGGCGGCTCTTCATGCTATCCCTGATTGGATGGTTCCGTATTTGGCTTACATGACCCGGGGTGAGTTGCCGGAGGATGAAATATTGGCCAGACAGATAACCCGACGGTCTAAGTCAATGACAATTGTCAATGGGGAGTTGCATCATTGCAGTGTCACAGGGGCGTTTCAGCGCCGCGTCTCTCCTGAAGAAGGCCGTGAGATTCTACGGGAGATTCATGAAGGAGATTGTGGTCATCACGCCGGTTCTAAATCTCTCGTAGCCAAGGCTTTTCGTCACGGCTTCTATTGGTTGACGGCTCATGCTGATGCTGAGGACTTGGTCAGTAAATGTGACGGTTGTCAAAAAAATTCACGACGAGCTCACGTTACAGCTTAGGAGTTAAGGATGATTCCAATCACTTGGCCGTTTGCAACTTGGGGGCTTGATATGGTTGGGCCTTTCAAGAGGTCCAAGGATAAGAAGACCCACCTTTTGGTGGCGGTTGACAAGTTCACCAAGTGGGTTGAAGCAGAGCCAGTTAGTAAGTGTGATGCAGCCACGGCGGTTCAATTCATGAAGAAGGTGATCTTCCGTTTTGGCTTTCCACACAGCATTATAACAGATAATGGCACTAATCTTTCTGAAGGTGCTATGAGAGAATTCTGTCAACGAGAGCATATCCGGCTTGACGTTTCATCTGTGGCTCACCCTCAGTCCAACGGTCAGGTAGAACGAGCAAATCAAGAGATTTTGCGAGGTATCAAGCCCCGGCTTATGGTCCCTTTGCAAAGGACGCCGGTTTGTTGGGTGGAGGAGTTGCCTTTGGTGTTATGGAGCATCAACACGACCCCCAACAGATCTATGGGTTATACCCCCTTTTTCATGGTTTATGGAGCAGAGGCGGTTCTCCCTAGTGACATCAGTCACGATTCACCCCGGGTGGCGGCTTACGTGGAAGCTGACAAAGAAAAGGCACGTCAAGATGCGCTTGACTTGTTGGATGAGGAGCGTGATCTCGCGGCGGCTCGTTCGGCGATTTATTAGCAAGACCTACGTCGTTACCACAGCCACCGGGTCAAAACCAGAACCTTTCAGGAAGGCGACTTAGTGCTCCGGCTCATCCAGGATCAAACAGACATGCATAAGCTTTCGCCACCTTGGGAAGGACCTTTTGTGGTCAGCAAGAATCTGCAGGGTCATCTTATCTTATCGACGTTCGAGAACACAAGGATTCACGTAAGTCGGAGGAGGAGACCCATCGGCCGTGGAATATTGCTCATCTTCGGCCCTACTATACTTGAGCCACCGGCTCTCATGATGTA
Source organism: Triticum aestivum (assembly GCF_018294505.1). Classification (NCBI taxonomy): domain Eukaryota; kingdom Viridiplantae; phylum Streptophyta; class Magnoliopsida; order Poales; family Poaceae; genus Triticum; species Triticum aestivum. The sequence continues at coordinate 468,192,929 of NC_057808.1, forward strand.
CATAGTTTGATGATGTATATATTATAAGCAGTATAATAAAGCCGGCATCCCTAATAAATCAGGGCCTCTGCCGTTTCACTTCCTCGAAGCTGAGTCTTTATCATCATCTTACGTATTCATTTAAGAGGCTTGATGCCCAACTTCAGGGACCAAAGAGGGTTGGACTACTTGGCACAACTCAAACATAGGTCCCTGACGAGTACGGTCTATTTCAATATGATCACTTGGGGGCTTCCTGCTCAGCGAGCATAGCTGTCGGTACCCTCTTGATCGACGCAATGCCAAAATTTATATGGTCACTTGGGGGCTTCCTGCTCATCGAGCATAGCTGTCGGTACCCTCTTGATGGGTGCAATGCCAAAACTTATATGGTCACTTGGGGGCTTCCTGTTCAAACATAGGTGTATTCACCAAAGAGAACATAGCTGTCAGTACCCTCTCGATCGGCTCAATGCCACACTTGTCAGTCCGTCACTTGGGGCTTCCTGTTCAAACATAGGCGTATTCGACCAAACAGAACATAGCGTTACTACCCTCTTGACCAGGTTTGTCCAAACATAGGCGTATTCGACCAAAGAGGACATAAGCTTTCCGGGTCATCCTACTTGTAGCCAGCTACTTCAACTCCATTGGGTAATCCCGATTGACCCGTCGAACTCTTAAACGATCAATCTTATGGCGTATTCGACCAAGATCTGAGCTCGTTAAGGTTCAACGGCGGCTTGTCATGCGAGAGCACGGTTTACAGATAGTCAAGATAGATCCAGGCTTCATAAGCCGCCTTCCTTGAAACTTGGGTAAATCGGCCCGTGATGTATGCTGTTACTCTGGCCCCGCATACTCCTGATAAGTCTTTGAGCAAGACCAGACTTTATCTAGGGTTCAAATGTCGATTGGGCACACTGTGAGTCAGACTCACGGAACACACGAACAATCCAGTAGCTCCGGCTAGTTTCATTGAAGAAGACACTTTGGCTTGGCAGCCCACAAAAGCCTCGAATTTCTTTTGATTTTTCATTCGAAGATTTCTTTTTTGACTTCTTTTTTTTTACAAATCAGGCCCAGCTGCCCTATTGATGGCTCATATTTGAAGCATCTCCCGGGTCTCTATAACCCGTCAGGCTGGCAGACTCTAAGTCGCCAGAGTATCATACTTTTATGTTTAAAATTACGGCCCTACCGCCTCTAACTGCATAAGGTTGCTCAACCGGCAGTTTAAGCATACAGCCACAAGTATGATATTTTATGTTAAACATTACGGTCAGACTGACCCTGGTTATGGACTATTTGTCCCCATCGGCTTCAATTGGGCATCATGACCCACCCGGCGGTAAGCCGCTAGGGTATTGTACTTTCTTGTGTGCAGGATAAATATCATTTACATTTGCATAAATCGAAGGCTATCATACCCGTAATGGTTTTCTAAACACCGGCGGATCAGCATATTAAAGCAAAAGGCAGAAACATGCGCGATGGCACGACAGATTCAAGTTTTTACTACCCTATTACATGGCTCCATGAGCTGAAGGAGATCAAGTGTTTCTCATAAGATCAAGTATTTAAATAGCCCGGTGGTTCAATCTTCCTGGCCTTGCTGACTGGAGGTTTCTGCATCATCCCTTGCCGGTTCTTCGTCTTCTTCTACCAGCTGAAAATTTGGTGATGACCAATCGATGCCAGATAAGGCTTGAAATTCAGCTTCATCATCTATAAGATCGGACGGTTCAACTTCAGGGGTAAAAGTATGCTTACGGATTGGAGGGATCAGATCCATCATTCTGTAAGCCGGTGTTGGCATCTTCTGATTTTGCTTGTCATAAGCCAGATGGTACTTTGAAATGTCTGAATCATTGGCAATCTGGGTGGCCATTGGACGAATTTCCTTCACGCGGGCTGCAAAGTCGTTTTGGTCAAAAGGAGTACCATCCTATTTTAAGCTTGGGTATCCCATGGCTACATCAGCCGGCTCTAATTCCGGTACCCATGCTTTAGCCCGACTCAAAGTTGTCACAGCGCCGGCTCGTGCAGAGGATCGTTTCATCTCATCGATCCTGGCAGGCAGCACAGAGAGCTTTTTTAGAACATCTATCAAAATGCTAGGAGCTTGTTTAGTTGGAGAAATTTTGGCCAGGGCACGCTGAGTTCCTGTGTACACCTGTTCAATAAGAGTATAGACAGCTTTCAGCTTCACAATTATGTCTTCGTCAAGATTGTTGCTCCTGGGACCTGAATTAATCACAAATTGGTTAGAGGCGGCTTATACTATAAAGAAAGGATTGATGTTGGCCGGTTAAGCGCGATGACTTACCAAAGAGAGCAGAAACCATCTGAGATACATGGCTTTTTAAGCCGGTGAGCTCAGTGCTTACCTCCTGAAGAGCTGCCTCTGCTTTCTCAGCCCGCTGCGTTAAAGCAGTCTTTTCTTCAGCCCAAGTCTTTTTCTCCGCCTCGAAACTGGTCTTCAGCTTTTCCGACTCAGCCACGCTAAACTGGAACTTTGACTCAGCTTTCCGGGTTTCAGTTTCTTGAGTCGCCAACCGGGTCTTCGCGTCATTCAATTGAGACTCCAGTTCAGCAGTAGCAGCCTGTATGCAGTACAGAGTTATCAACATTTATATCAAGGTTACAAGAATATAAGTACCAAGTCTTTTGCAAGCAACAACACTTGACACTTGGGGGCTAATGTTTGTCAAGAAAAAAATTCAAGGAAACGGCTCTTATTACTAAAGTCCCAAGTACTTTGCAAGCAAGACTACTTGGCACTTGGGGGCTAATGCATATTGCTTGTGTCTTCTTCATATTGAGCCGGATGTGCTGTAAAACAGTCCCAACCGACTCAGGGGGGCTATGCAGTTAAGCTCTCTTTTCTTACAAATGATAAATAGGACCGGCTCATTCATGCTGATTAAACCGGCCCTTGGGGACTACGGATGTAAAGTTAAAGCTGTTTAAACATCTAGTTTATATTTAAACCGGACTTGGAGGGATTCTAGGAGAGAAGTTTATGGATTCTTCTAAGTCTATAGCCTATTCAATTTTATCATAACCAGTAGACTTGGGGGCTGGCAGGATATACATAACTTATTTAAAGCCGGAAGTCATACCTCATATTTCTGGTGCATTTGTTTCACCATATCAATCTCAAGGTCGCGACTGGAATGAACTTGGTTAAGATAACCAGAGAGGATCTCATTGCTGCTCAGTTGCGCATAATGGGAGATGTCAAACTTCATTTTCCGCCTCTCAATAACCTCTTGCTTGGCAGTATGTTTAGCTAAGGCTATTGGATTTCCCGATTCTACAAAGCTGGTCCCAGTAATCAACACGTCATCATTATGAGTCTCTGACGGCTTAGGTGAGCTCGATGGGGCAGGATTTGAAGGATTAATGGTAGTGTCATCAACACGGAGATCCGGAATCTCGGGCGGAGTGTCAGTTACAGTTTCCTCCGGTTGTTTGTCAGAGGCTTCGGGTACGGGGACTTGCTGCTCCGGCACAACAACCTCAGGTGCCTCAGTTGGCTTCGTCACCTTTGCCTTCTTGTTAGGCTTTGCTTGTCCCTTGCATGGATTATGACGAATCAGTATAGTTATCAGAATATAAAGAGGTGCAATGTAAGAAGTGATTATCATTACCCAGGCGCAGTCTTGAAAGCCGGCAATTCGGTTTGCGATGAGTCGCCAGAGGAAGAACGGGCAAGTTCCTGATCAATGATCATCAACAAAGTTGAGTGATAGGCAAATAAGACCTGCTAACGGGTCAAAAGAGTAACTTTAAAAAAACCTCGTTTCGCCGTTTTCGAGGAGCGGGGGTGTTGGGTAAGCCGGAGGACAACTCTTCGACGCTGCTCGTCCGGGTCTGACGTCGATTCTCATGTTGATGTTGCTTCAAAAGAAAGTGAGGATCTAAATAAGCCAAGGGGTGTGAAAACCTTACTTTCCGGGTTACTTGTCAAAGTTTCTGTCTTGGCAAAGGGTCTGAGCCGGAGGAAATAATAGTCACCTCTTCTTCAGCTGCTTGGCTAGCTCCCGTGTCAGCCTGATAATAGTTAGTGTCAATAAGATGATTGAAAAATGAGCCAAGAGAGTCAAGGGCTACCTCCGACTCAGAGGTATCATCCAGTTTGAGCAGGTCAGAGGCGCTCGGTTTCTTCTTCTTCTTGATGGTCTTCTTGGCGGTTTTCCTAGCGGCTTTTTTGGCAGCCCTGGCCTTCTTAGCAGCCTCATGATCATACTCTGTTTTCCAAAAGTTAGACTTAGCCTGCAAAGGTTATTAAGGGTTGAGTTAATAAGGTATTCGAATGATGAGGTAAAGATAAGTAAGTTCAGAGGCTTACATCTGGTGGCGGGTTAAGCTTGCAAAAAGGGGCCAGACCCACTTTAACACAATCTTCTGAGTCTTCATTCAGAAGAGACTTAACCATTTCATTTACTGCTTCATCAGTTAATGGTGCAAAGCTGTGACGCAGTGAATCTTTTTCACCACCGGTGTAAGTGCACATTAAGCCGGTGCGGCGACTTAAGGGAATGATCCGCCAATAAACCCAACACCTGACTAAATCAACGCCAGTTAGCCCGTTTCCTAGCAGAGCCTTGACTTTCACAATGGTAGGAGCAATTTTCTTCCGTTCAGCAGCGGTAAGTTTTTCAGGAAGATTATGCTTTGGGTCCAGGCGCTCAACACGGTAACCCGGCAGTGGGTTCTCGTCAGCCGGAGAAGTATCTTTGCAATAAAACCACGTCTGGTTCCAGTCTTTTGGGTGACTCGGCGGGCAGGCATAAGGAAAGATGGCATCTCTTCTGCGTTGAATTGATATTCCGCCGAGCTCCAAGCTAGGACCATTTGTGAACTCAGTTTGGTTGTTAAAGTAAAAATACTCTCTAAAGAGATGAACACTGGGCTCCTCTTGAAGGTATACTTCACAGAAGACTTGAAAGTTGCAGATATTTGACACGGAATTGGGTCCAATGTCTTGGAGCTGGAAAAAGTGCAGAATGTCCCGGAAGAATTTAGAGCCGGGCGGTGAGAAGCCCCGGTTCATGTGGTCAGTAAAAACGATGACTTCGCCATGTTTCCGTTGAGGTCTTTCTTCGCCCGGGTCAGGAGCACGGTAATGCTTCACACTCTTGGCGGGCAGATACCCGACTTTGAAAAAGTCCTTAAAAGTGCCCTCGGTGACGATAGAGGGGACCCAGTTGCATGTGTAGACTGTTTTTGGCAGCATTGTGAAAGAAAGAAAGCCTAAAGGAAAGGAAAAAAATTCCGGTTCAAGATAAATGGTGAAATCACAGGTTAACCGATTACAGTATACATTCAGAATGGCGGCTTAAGTGAGGACTAATGATATATGAGTGATTGTAAGCCGGACGTGTAAGCCGCCATGTTATGTACAGGCATTCAAAATCTGACAAAGAGCAAAATTCTACTAAGTGTTGGACAAACAGGTTTCACAGATTAAGGCTATAGATTTGGATCTACAACTGTTCAGATAAAGGGAATAAATTCGAAACCTACAGAGGCAACAGCGGAAAAGCGGAGGTGCCCCAGAGGAGATCTGTCGCGATGAGGATATGCTCTAGTATCAAAAACAGGTGCTAAAACTACTATCGTGCATGATTTATGTGGGTTTTTGGATCTAATCCATGGATCTAAACAAGAATAAAGAAGGGCGGCGACGAACACCGATGAACACCGAAACCCTAATGACAGATCTATGGCAAAAAAAGGGAGGACTTACTGATGCTGATGGGACAACGGAGAGGTGACGCGGTGCTCTGGTCCGTTCAGGGTGATGCAGCGGCCGGAGTTGAGGTCAGAGACGAAGGTCGACGGCGGCGGAGCTCGTGCGGGATGGTGCGTCGCGAGGAGGAAGAAGAAGGTGAGAAGGAAAAGGGGGAGAATGAGAGGAGAGTCCGTGGTCTTATTTATAGGGCTGGAAGGACAAACGGTGGGCGCGAGAATCGAGGAGGCGAAAAAATGGATAAACGACGGTGCGGGCGCCTCGATTTTTGGAGGGACAGTAAAGAAAGAGATTTATTAAGATTTGGGTTATGTGAAGCATTAATGGCACATGACGTCACGGCGGGTTACCGCAATTTCCGGAGATGACGTTATGGCGGGTTACAATATTTAACAGTAAGACGAGGAAGGATTTTTCTAAGTGTTGAAGATTGACATGAACAAGTTCAAATCAACCTGGGGCCTAATGTTGGGGATATGACTATTAGATATGACCCGCCCAGGAGGGGCCAGGTCACCCCTATGGCGGTTCATCTCAATGAAGCCCAAAGAGTATATTAAGATGGCAGTTTGTAGACAGGCTTGTTAGAGGGCCCAAGCCCAAAGGCGGTTTAAGGCCTGCAAGTATAAACCGCCATGTATATATAAACTTGTATTGTAAGGCATGTAAGATAAGCCACCGAGCCGGACACGTTATATGAGCCGGCCGGGACTCTGTAGGCCGCAGGGTGTCAACCCGTGTATATAAGGGGACGACTCGGCAACGGCTTAGGGCAAGAAACATCAGATCGAGAGCCAAGCAAAGCGTATTTGCTCCCTGGTCATGAAAACCCTAGCAATTCCACCTCAAACTGGATTAGGCTTTTACCTTCACCACAAGGGGCCGAACCAGTATAAACTCCTCGTGTCCTTTGTCCTGTTTAACCCCTTTAAGCTAACCTCGTCGCAATGGCTCCACAACTAAGTCCTTCCATGAGGACATCTGCCGTGACACTTCCACGACACTTTGGGTTTAGTCACATGGAGATGTGAACTAATCACATAAAGGTGTGAACTATTGGTGTGGAATCACATGACGATGGGAACTAGATTATTGACTCTAGTGCAAGTGGGAGACTGAAGGAAATATGCCCTAGAGGCAATAATAAAGATGTTATTTATATTTCCTTATATCGTGATAAATGTTTATTATCATGCTAGAATTGTATTAACCAGAAACTTAGTACCTGTGTGAATACATAGACAAACAGAGTGTCCCTAGTATGCCTCTACTTGACTAGCTCGTTAATCAAAGATGGTTAAGTTTCCTGATCATAGACATGTGTTGTCATTTGATGAACGGGATCACATTATTAGAGAATGATGTGATGGACAAGACCCATCCGTTAGCTTAGCATAAATGATTGTTTAGTTTTATTTCTATTGCTTTCATCATGACTTATACATGTTTCTCTGACTATGAGATTATGCAAGTCCCGAATACCAGAGGAACACCTTGTGTGCTATCAAACGTCACAATGTAACTGGGTGATTATAAAGATGCTCTACAGGTGTCTCCGATGGTGTTTGTTGAGTTGGCATAGATCAAGATTAGGATTTGTCACTCCGTGTATCGGAGAGGTATCTCTGGGCCCTATCGGTAATGCACATCACTATAAGCCTTGAAAGCAATGTGACTAATGAGTTAGTTGCGGGATGATGCATTACGGAACGAGTAAAGAGACTTGCCGGTAATGAGATTAAACTTGGTATGGTGATACCGACGATCGAATCTCGGGCAAGTAACATACCGATGACAAAGGGAACAATGTATGTTGTTGTGCGGTTTGACCAATAAAGATCTTCGTAGAATATGTAGGAGCCAATATGAGCATCCAGGTTCCGCTATTGGCTGCTGACCGGAGAGGTGTCTCGGTCATCTCTACATAGTTCTCAAACTCGTAGGGTCCGCACGCTTAACGTTTGATGACGATTGGTATTATGAGTTTATGTGATTTGATGTACCGAAGTTTGTTCGGAGTCCCGGATGAGATCACGGACATGACGAGGAGTCTCGAAATGGTCGAGACGTAAAGATTGATATATTGGAAGGCTATATTCGGACATCGGAAAGGTTCTAAGTGGTTCGGGAATTTTTTGGAGTACCGGAGAGTTACGGGAATTCGCCGGGGGAAGTATTGGGCCTTCATGGGCCTTAGTGGAAAGGAGAGAAGGGCCACAAGGGGAGGTCGCGCGCCCCCCCATGGGCTGGTCCGAATCATACTAGGGAGGGGGCGGCGCCCCCCTCTTTCCTTCTCCCTCTCGTACTCCTTCCCTCTCTCTCCTCTTGGAAAAGAAGGGGACTCCAACTAGGATTCGGAATCCTAGTTGGACTCCCCCTATAGGCGCACCCCTCCTAGGCCGGCCTCCTCTTCCCCCTCCTTTATATACGTGGGTAGGGGGCACCCCAAAGACACACAAGTTGATCTTTAGCCGTGTGCGGTGCCCCCCTCCACAGTTTTACACCTCCGTCATATTGTCGTAGTGCTTAGGCGAAGCCCTGCGTCGGTAACTTCATCATCACCATCACCATGCCATCGTGCTGAAGAAACTCTCCCTCGTACTCAACTGGATCAAGAGTTCGAGGGACGTCACCGAGCTGAACATGTGCAGATCGCGGAGGTGTCATGCGTTGGGTACTTGGATTGGTTGGATCGCGAAGGCGTTCGACTACATCAACCGCGTTACTAAACGCTTCCGCTTTCGGTCTACGAGGGTACGTGGACACACTCTCCCCGCTCGTTGCTATGCTTCTCCTAGATAGATCTTGCGTGATCGTAGGTAAATTTTTTGAAATACTGCATTCTCCAACAGTGTTCACTTCCATGGACTGGGATTCTCATTTCCCCCTGTCTTCTCTCAATGCCCTCCCCAGGGTTGGTAGTGACTATACCCCCTGGTGCTGAACACTAGGGCCAACAAGTGTACTGGCCCCAAAATGTCCAGATTTGAAAAATGGTGGCTCTTTTAGACTGGCTCTGATTAGGTGATCAGAGATTCATGGAATTCTGTTTCCTCCTCCATTTCTTCAATTGATAGTTGGATAGCCAAAACCAGAGTCCTTAGAAAGAAAATAAAAGGGTGGAGCATTAATTTGGAAGGTGCTATTAAGAAGAAGAAAAGGCCCTCCTTGGATTTTGATATCTTGGCTGTTCTGTTTGAGTCACAGCAACTTGCTGTGGCAGATTATGATAGAATGAAGCTTATCAAGCAAGAATGTGATGAGGAGGAAGGAGGGACTGCACTTTGGCAGAGATCTAGAGATAGAACAATTTTAGAAGGTGATCGCAACAATGTTTACTTTCATGCCTTGGCTAATCACAGGCACATGAAAAACCACCTCTCTAAGTTGGTTGGACCTGATGGTGTTGTGACATCCACATCTGAGATGCCGGATGTTGCCACCTCTTTCTATAAAATCATTTTTGCTTTTGAATCTAAACCTGGTATCCATCTGGATTCTGACTTTTGGTCTGAAAGAGATATGGTTTCTGAAGCAGAGAGGGATGAACTAGAAAAACCCTTTGCTGAGGAGGAAATTAAACAAGCTATCATGAGTTCTTATGCTAGTGGAGCTCCTGGTCCTAATGGTCTCTCCTTTTTATTTTATCAGACATTTTGGGACCTTATTAAAGATGACTTTATGTGGTTGGTTACGGATTTTGAGAATGGGGTGCTAGATGTTTATAGACTTAAGTTTTCTATTATTACCCTAATCCCTAAAGCCCCTCATGCTAGGGACATGAAGAACTTTAGGCCCATTATATTGAGCAATTGTGTTGTTAAGATTTTCTCCAAAGCTATGACTACCAGGGTCTCCCACTTATGTGATAAACTTATCTCTTCTAATCAAACATCATTTATTAAAGGGAGATTCATTTTGGAAAGTGTGGTGATGGCCCATGAAGTTATTCATGAGGTTCATAGGTCTGGATCTAGTGGTTTGGTTTTGAAACTTGACTATGAGAAAGCCTATGATAGGGTGAGTTGGGATTTTCTCAAAGAAATGCCCCTGTCTAGGGGCTTTGGTGAAAAAATGGCTGGGCTAGATTTTTAGTACTTTATACCAAGGTACAATTAAAGTTAGGATCAATTATGCTAATGGCCCTCACTTTGTGGGGGGGCTTAAGCAAGGTGACCCACACTCACCACTGATGTTTAACTTGGTTGCTGATGTGTTCTTTAAAATAACCATGGTTTGATTGCTGGTTTGTTTCCCCAAGTTATTCCTTGGGGGGTTAATTAGTTTACAGTATGCTAATGATACCATTCTGTTTCTCAAAGACTCCCTAGATTATGTTAGGAATTTGAAATGGATTCTTACTTGCTTTGAGAAACTTTCTGGTCTGAAAATCAATTTCCATCAGAGTGACTTGCCTACTCTCCATGTCTCTGAAGACATGTCTAAAGAATTTGCTCAGATTTTTTGCTGCCAGTTTGGGGATTTCCGCTTTAAATATCTTAGGGTACCCCTCCATTTCAAAAAATTGAGAAGGGAAGACCTCCAACCTATTATTGATGATTGTCAAAAATAATGATGATTGGTTGGTATTCACTCCCAGGCCCAGCACGAGCGCCCAACTAACTCCTCTCTACTTTTCCTATCGCATGAATTGACATGACGATCGCCACTTGATATCGAAAAAAATGCTAGCGCTCACCCGACTGATCACATTGCACGCTTATATCGCCTCCGCGACCGTTAGATCTGATTTTGTGGAGGACGGCCGGCCGACGTAGATCGCAACAGCTAGCTGAGAAAGTATATATATTGCTCTAAAGGGCCTTATATTTGTTTACACTTCCTATTTCAGCATATTTGATTTTTGTTTGCACTTTACGGTGAATTCACATGGATTGCTGAGACAGGAGAGATTCAGAATCATTTGAAGTTATTAAGTAGCTTAATACATTTATATTGTATGCAATTTGCAATGTGATAATATTTGTAAATTATGAAGAAAAAATGGTGAGCATTACTTATAAAAATTAGTACTCTGAAACTTAAGACTGAAAATAATTGTTCACCTTTAAAATTTTGAACATACACCCTTCAAATTTAGAGCCCGACCTTGCCTTTGACCAAGCCAACATCGACGGGTTGGCGAAGGTGATGGATGATATGGCCATCACTGCCAAATAACCTCTTATGTGAATGGCGGAAGTTGTCGAGGCCTCCACCTATCCTAGTCATCCGCAACCAAGACTAGTTAGAAGTTTTTATACTCCCCCCTCCCAAAATAAGTGTCGTTGGTTTATTTGGAACGAAGAAAGTATTAGTTTCTCTAGTTTGATGTATGAGTTGTTCTTTTCTCTACACATTTGAGCTTACCATCAATTTTGTTTCAAATTATATATGAAGGAGATCAAGAAATTTGTATTCAACTAATGCATCATTGACCGGCCGGAACAATGACAAGTGAATGATGACATACGGCCGTTCAATTTTTCATTATATATTTTAAATCCCATAATGTACATTTTTAATAAGGTAAGTTGGTCTTAAGATGGTCTAATTAATATATCCTAATTATATTGTTTTATGGTAATGAAATGATATGCCTCGTTTGTATACACATGAAAGCCCGCCGGCCCCTCTCTTGTAGTGATATAGTTGTACATATCTCATGCAATGTTACTCCAAAAATTTACTAGATGGCCTAGCTGGGGAGGGATCCCAGTGTGCAACAGAGAACAAGACAGCAAGCAAGCATACCTTTGTTTGCTTCTAAGCGTTGTACAAGCAATCTCATCAATCAGAAAAATTATGCCAGCAAGTGTATATTTCTGTAACCCTTGCAAGAGCACGCCGGCTCAGCTTGACGCATCTCTGGTATTAATGTTATATGTTTTATGGACCATTTAGCTCAATATTTAAACCATAAACCGTTCAAAAAATAAACAAAGACACATTTGAGTGTTGAGGGTGTCATTTCTGAGAGCTTGATGATTTTGGAGATGACACCTAGGGCTCTCCAACTCGTTCCACAACCTTCAGGAGCTAGCTAGAAGAAGGAAGAAGAAGATGAGATGGGGATTCACCCACTAAAGCCCTATGTGCCATCTCCCAAACCATCAAGCTCTCAGAAATGACATCCTCAACACTCACAGGTCTGAAGTTTAATAAAGCGGTGTGCTTGTTCCTTTTCTGAATGATTTGTGGTTCAAATCTTGAGCTAAATGGTCATGAAAATATCTAACAAGAATATATGTGGATGAAGATGCCTATAATTTAATATCAAAATCTATTATGATTGTGCAAGTAGCATGTACTCAAATAAAATTAGGGACATGGGGGACAAAGCTAAATGGTTGGCTCTGGCAAATAAAAGTGAGGAAAAAATGTGATATCATTTGCCTCCAAGAAACAAAAAGTAATTGATTGACTCTGCCTTTCTAAAAAAATCTTGTCCTAGGAGAATAAACAACTTTGATTTTGTTCCCTCAGTGGGAGCATCCAGCTAATTTGCCCTTTCAATCAAGTTCATTTCTTCCATAGTGGAGATTAGTGGATACTCACTAACATATATGGACCATGTCAAGATGATAGGAGATCTGAATTTATCAACTGGCTTAAAGAAATACAAATGCCTGTAGAGATTGACTGGCCGCTACTTGGGATTTTAATTATATAGATATCAAGCAAACAAAAACAGACCCGGGGGGGATATCCAAGACATGATGAATTTTAATGTTGCCATAAGTTCCCTGGGATTAGTTGAAATACCCTTAAAAGGAAGCAAGTTCACTTCGAGTAACATGCAAGAGGCCCCTCTCTTGGAAAAACTTGACTCATGCTTCTCTGAGTATTGGGCACTAAAATTCCCGTACACTCTTGCCACTTGTTTATCCAAACCTATTTCTGATCATGTCCCTTCTGTTATTCAGATTGGCACTACAATTCCTAAAGCAAAAAAGTTCAGGTTTGAGAATTACTGGCTTCAGATCCTAGATTTCAAAGACACTATTAAAAAATATTTGGAGCTAGGAAGTGGGTGGTCATGATAGTGCTAAAAGAATAACTGCAAAATTCAAGAGATTGGGAAAGGTCCTAAAAATCTGGGCCAGGAAAGTTTCCAATTTAGCCCAAGGCATCAATAACACAAATGAACTTATTCTTCTCTATGATATTCTGGAAGAATTCATGGAGTTACTACAGAGGAAATTGAAAGTGCAACTATCCCTGGGTGGTTTTGGTAATTCCTAACAACATATAGCTCATTGAGCTAATGCTATTCCAAGATGAACATTTCAGGAAAGCTCAATGGTTGGCATGGCATGGATTAGAAAGTGGACCCTTCAAAATGCTAAGGACAAAAGATTGGCTCAAGCTCAAAGCACAAGACTCTACATTTTCTATTTTAGTGATCCAAGATCACATTGAGTCTATAGGAAAAGCCAATACTATTAAGAAGGGATGAGGTGTTGCTTAATGAGGTTCTTGCTCAAAATGCTTAGTGATATGCTCCAAAACCCTCCACTACTTTCTCATATCCACATATGTCCCAAACCCAAGTCCAACTCAGCCCCACCGATTCTTTCCATCCAGAGCCACCGAGTTCAGTTGACATAGCCATTGCCAGAAACCCTAGTCTTTTCGGTCTCACCGATAGGGATCTCGGTCTCACCGAGATGGGATTGCAAACTCTCTGTTTCCCTTCGTAACGTTTCGGTCAAACCGAGATGAGCGATCGGTCCCACTGAGATTGCAATGCAAACACTCTGTTTCCTTTTCGTAACGTTTCGGTCCAACCGAGATGAGCGAATCGGTCCCACCGAGTTTGCCTGACCAACTCTCTTCTTGACTATCACCAAAATCGGTCTCACCGAGTTTGTGTAATCGGTCTCACCGAGATTACGTTATGCCCTAACCCTAATGATATCGGTCCCACCGAGTTGACATGTTGGTCCCACTGAAATGCCTAACGGTCACATTATGAACCAAATCGGTCTGACCGAGTTCTCTGAATCGGTCCCACCGAGTTTGGTGATTTGTGTGTAATGGTTAGATTTTGTGTGGAGGCTATAAATACCCCTCCACCCACTCTTCATTCATGGAGAGAGCCATCAGAACATGCCTACACTTCCAACACATATTTTCTGAGAGAGAACCACCTACACTTGTGTTGAGGTCAAGATATTCCATTCCAACCACATGAATCTTGATCTCTAGCCTTCCCCAAGTTGCTTTCCACTCAAATCTTTTTTCCACCAAATCCAATCCTATGAGAGAGAGTTGAGTGTTGGGGAGACTATCATTTGAAGCACAAGAGCAAGGAGTTCATCATCAACACACCATTTGTTACTTCTTGGAGAGTGGTGTCTCCTAGATTGGCTAGGTGTCACTTGGGAGCCTCCGTCAAGATTGTGGAGTTGAACCAAGGAGTTTGTAAGGGCAAGGAGATCGCCTACTTCGTGAAGATCTACCCTAGTGAGGCAAGTCCTTCGTGGGCGACGGCCATGGTGGGATAGACAAGGTTGCTTCTTCGTGGACCCTTCATGGGTGGAGCCCTCCGTGGACTCGCGCAACCGTTACCCTTCGTGGGTTGAAGTCTCCATCAACGTGGATGTACGATAGCACCACCTATCGGAACCACGGATAAAAAATCTCCGTGTCAACATTGCGTTTGCTCCCTCAATCTCCTCCCTTTACCTTCATATGCAATTGTTTTACATTCCGCTGCTATACTCTTAGAATTGCATGTGTAGGTTGATTGCTTGACTTGTGCTAAGTTGCTAAAATCTGCCAAGAACTAAAATTGGGAAAAGCTAGATTTTTATTTGGTCAAGTAGTCTAATCACCCCCCCTCTAGACATACTTTCGATCCTACAAGTGGTATCAGAGCTTTGGTCTCCATTTGCTTTGATTTCCATAGCTTTTGGTGGTCATAGCCTTGGTTTCACAACCTAGGAGAGTATGGCGTCTAGCGAGGGAAATTACCACCGTAGAGGTCCTTACTTTGATGGTACAAATTTTGCTAGTTGGAAGCATAAGATGAAAATGCATATTCTTGGACATAACCCCGCCGTTTGGGCTATTGTGTGTATTCGCTTGCAAGGTGAATTCTTCGATGGGAAAGAACCTAACCGTGAAGCTACCGCGGAAGAGTTGAAGATGCTACAATACAATGCTCAAGCTTGTGATATTCTCTTCAATGGATTGTGCCCCGAAGAATTCAACAAAATTAGCCGTCTTGAGAATGCAAAGGAAATTTGGGATACTTTGATTGATATGCACGAAGGTACCGACTCCGTCAAGGAATCCAAATTGGATGTGCTTCAAAGTCAACTTGACAAGTTCAAAATGAAGGATGGTGAAGGTGTCGCTGAAATGTACTCTAGGCTTGCTCTCATCACAAATGAGATTGCCGGCTTAGGAAGTGAAGATATGACCGACAAATTCATCATCAAGAAGATCCTAAGAGCCTTGGATGGAAAATATGATACCGTGTGCACATTGATCCAAATTATGCCCAATTACAAAGATCTCAAGCCAACAGAAGTCATTGGAAGAATTGTTGCTCATGAGATGTCACTCAAGGATAAGGAAGAGCTTCACAACAATTCAAGTGGTGCTTACAAAGCCTCGTGTGATGCTCCCACATCATCAAGTGAGAAACAAACCTTTAATGAAGAATTGAACCTAATGGTAAAGAACTGCAACAAGTTCTACAAGAGTAGAAGCAAAGAAAGAAGTTCCAAGTTAAGGTCCTACAATGACAAAAGATCTTCTAGTCGTGAGCGAAATTGCTACAATTGTGGAAGACCCGGACACTACTCCAATGAGTGTACGGCCCCCTACAAAAGAAGAGAAGATTCTCCCAAAAGAATAAGTAGAAGAGAAGAATCACCACCAAGAGAAAGGAGGAGTAGAGATGATCGTTATGAACGAAGACCCTCTCGGAGAAGCAAGGACTCGGAAAGGAAGGATAAGTCATCAAGGATCTACACAAAAAGAAGACATCAAGCTCATGTTGGTGAATGGGTATCCGGCTCCGACTCCGACAATCACTCCGAAAGAAGTTATCACTCCGACTCCGAATATACTCAAGATGAAGGTGTTGCTGGTCTAGCACTTGTGTCAACCAACTCCTACGACATATTTGACTCACCAAATGAAGGAATTGGAAGATGCTTCATGGCCAAAGGTCCAAAGGTAACACATCCCGAGTATGTTGATTTCAATAGTGATGAAGATGATTTGCTAGGTGATGATGATTTACTTGTTGACAACTCTAGTGATGAAGACTATGATGAAACGTCAATTAATCATGCTAATCAAGATAAAACGAATGATGATGATAAGAAGGAGATTGAGCGTCTAACTAAAGAACTAAACACTCTTAAGTTAGCTCATGAAACTACCTTGGAAAATCATCGAGAACTTTTAAAGACTCATGATAAGCTACGCTTTGAAAAACTCAATCTTGAGCAAGAGCATGAGTTTTTAAAGGCAATCAATGATGATCTTCACAAGAAAAGTTCTTACATTGCCAAGCATTTACTCTTGTCTACTTACATGCCACAAGTTAAATCTAGCAACAAGAACAAGAAAGATGCTTCATCTAGTAGTAACAACAATCATGCTAAATCCAATGTTGTTGCTTCTAGTAATTCTCTTGATTCCACTAATGATTCTCTTAGCCAAGTTACACTTGAGCAAGAAAATAGCTTATTGAAGGGAATTATAGAGAAAGGTGTTTACAAGAGCCTTGCCGGAAGTAAGCAATTTGAGGAAATTGTGCGCAAGCAAGGAAGACACCGGAAGAATCAAGGTGTTGGTTTTGAACGAAAGTTCAATGCCAATGGAGTTGAGTGGGAAGAAGATCAATACCCCAAGACGAAGTTTGTTCCTCAACAAGAGAAGTATGATCCTACTTCTTTCAAAGGGACACAAGCTCAAGATGATCTTCCACCACAAGACCACAAGCAAAAAGGCAAGGACAAGCTTCAAGAGGAAATTGATGCATTTGAAGAAGCACCTAAGGCCTTGGTCAAGTGGGTTCCCAAGACTACATCAAGTTCTACTTCATCAAGTACAACTACAACTCCAAGGATTCCCATCAAGATGGTGTGGATCCAGAAGAAGAAGAACTAGAGAGTTCTTGAGGGTGACTCCGCCAACATACTTCACTCTTATCATTTTGGCGAGGACAAGTGCAAACAACTTCCATATCTTGCACTAGTTCAAGGAGTCACAAACCCTCTTGTTGGTAAGACAAGGGACAAGGTAACCTAATGCTTTCATGGACATCATCTTGTGTATGCATCACTCTATGTCTATGGATATCCTTGTTTGTTCCTTGTGGGACTAACCCGTGTAGGTATTGAAAGTGCAACTCACTCCAAAGGATTGCTCCAAATGATCTACATCAACATTGAGCATCTACATCTTCAACACCTACATGAAGTCATCATCGACAAAACCCAAGGTTAGTTCATCCCTCTTAGGGGGGATATCACATCTAGGGGGAGCTTTACTCTAATCAATTGAGCTAAAGCAACTCTAATGGTGTGAACACAACAATGCTTTATGTAAAAGTGGTAACCCCACTTGTGCTTAAACGATGAGTATGACCTATGATCAAATGTTCTCATTTGACTCCTAAGTCAATATACTCATATATAGATGACCTAGTCATCGCCAAATTGCTTGATAGATGCTAGAGTGTTTGTGCATGCTTTGTCACATATTTCATTTGCCATTTTATTGTGTGAGCATGTTGGTTGCACATTTTACTCATTCAAGGACATCCATTTGTTGTTTTGATTGTTTGGCTCTTTCTCTTTTGCCAAATGGATGGACAAGAATGCCTAAGAACTCCTCTAGCTATCTATGCTTTTCTCGTCTCAAACTCTATTCATGCTACATCACAAAGTTTGATCAAGTCAGATTCGAACCACTCTGTGTGAGGAGCACTCGGAGTCCCCGATTCGTCATAGACTTAAACCTCCAAAACCTCTTTGTGCATCTCGGTCTGACCGATTCATCCTTTTCGGTCCTACCGAGTCACTAAGTTGATCTAGGGTTTTCAATCTCGGTGCAACCGATTAGAACTTTTCGGTCAGACCGAGTTGCAGTAACTGTTTGTAGTTTTGCATCTCGGTGCCACCGAGTCGTTCCACTCGGTCACACCGACAGGGTCAGGTTATATATACCGACGGGCCAAATTTTGGAAAAAATTCCGAACCTCCTCGCCCGCCCGTAACCTGCTCTGCCTCCTCGGGTCTCCGGATCGTCCTCTCGTCGCCAGCGACCTCCCGTCGTTGGTCTCCGCCACCGTCAGAAATCTTCCTCGCCGTTGCCGTTGTAGCAAGTTCGTCGCCGAACTAGGGTACAAACTTGAACTTTGTGCTAATCCTTAACTCTGATTCTTAGCACATTGCTTTGCCATGATTCCTGCCACGATTGAAATCATCCTGTCCAACGAAAACGTTCTATAGATTAGTTTTGATTTGAAAATTTAGGGTTAGGTCTCCGCAGAATTCATCTCGGACCGACCGAGTTGTAGAAATCGGTCTCATCGATTTGGCTTAGGCCAGAGCACACGTGTTTTCGGTCCGACCAAAAATTGCAAATCGGTGTGACTGAGTTCAATTCTCTGTGAAACCCTAGCAGTCTCGGTACCACCGAACTGTGACTCGGTCTGACCGAGTTCACTAGTTTAGGTTCCAAAAGCTGCTTCGGTATCACCGAGTTTACAAATCGGTAGATCCGAAATGCTTTCTGTGAAGAACTAAAACTAAGTTTTTAAGTCATCCTTTTTGCAAAACTCCTGTACTTTGTGATGCTCAACTACTCTACCTCATCTATAACCTATTCACAGGGTCTGCTGTTAGAGTATTTGCAGAGATGTCTGACCAGAGTGACAGCCAGAACAGGTCTGAGCAACAAGTGCAGGTGAGTGATGGTTCAGATCCCTCTAGCAGCTATGATGAAGGCAGCAGGAGCACTCCAACCAATCTGCCAAAGGCTGCTACCAGGACAAGGAAGAAGAAAACTTCTGACTCTGAGGATGAAGATTATGTGGCTGTTGAAGATGAAGCCACTTCAAAGAAGAAGGTGCTTAAGAAAGAGTATGGCTCAGCTGCTGCAACAAAGCCTGGTCGGGAAACAAAGATGCTAGCAAGAAGACAGCCCATGTGAAAAGTCGGAACATCAACTGCTGAAGCCTCAAAATCAGCTGCTGAAGAAGCTGAAAAAGGGAAGAAGAGAAAGGAGAGGGTTAAGAAAACAATGGCCAGAGTCCTTGGAAAGCCCTCCATGATGCAAGAACAGTCAGAAGAAGAAGAAGAAGAAGAGGAAGAGGATGTTGCACCAGCACCCAAAGCACAAAAGCTTATGGGAGATGCAATCAAATCAGGGGCTGCTCCATCAAAGCCCAAAGCTGCTCCCAAGGCTGCTGCTCCAGCTCCAAAGCCAAAACCCAAGAGAAGCACTAGGAATATCCCTACAGAAGAGAAGAACAAGGCCCCAGTGCCTCAAGCTGCTGAAGAAGAAGATGATGATTCTGTTGTTTTGAGGAAGCTGAAACCCAAGATCCCTGACCACACTGATGCACACCCAGTTGCAGAGAACATGAAGATCGGGAAGGAGCAGGATTGAGACTATGGAGACAGTCTGATCCATATGCTATCAGGAGAAGGACTGTTGTGGACTACAGATTTCACACTAAGGAACAACAGGACTTCTATGAGACTATTCTGCTTGACAAGAAGCCCATTGTGTGTGATATGAGATGGGTTGGCTGGGAATTCATCAAGGAAAATGAGGATCACTTCCCTGGTGTGCTTGATAGCTTCAAGGCATGTGGAGTGGACACTTTTGTTGCCCAGAAGCTCACCAAGTGGAATGATGAGCTCACCATACAATTCTACTCCACTGCACACTTCTATCCAGATGGAGGGATAGTATGGATGTCTGAGGGTACTAGGTACCAGTCCACGGTTGAGGAATGGGCTAAGCTTATAAATGCTCTTCAGGAACATGAGGATGACTTGGACATTTACGCAGAGAAGAAGAAAGACCACAACACTATGGCCAACATGTACAAAGAGATCCCAGATGCTGCCTTGGATACACATAAGTTTGGATTTGTTCACTACTTGTTGTCTGGTCTGCCAACTATCAACTGGATCTTAAGGCACACACTGCTACCCAAGTCAGGTGATCACAAGATGATCAGAGGACATTCCATCAACTTGTTGCACATATTTGATGTCCCACAGAAGTTCAAAGTAATGAGTCTGATTGTTGAGACAATCAAGAGGACTGCTGCTGATCAAAAGAGAAGTTGTGGGTATGCTCCACACATTCAGGAGCTCATCAACTCAAAGATGGGCACAGGCACATATCTTTTGGACAAGGAGCACCTGCCCATCTATCCTGAATTTGAAGATAACACTGTAGTGATGAATGAGAATGAACCATCTTCAGCTCAAGCACATGAGAAGAGAGAGAAGGCTAAAGCTGAGAAGGCTGCAAAGATGCCAACTGTGGAAGAGGCATCTCAGGTATTCTTGAAGAGCAAGCAAGACCAGCTTGGATACTTGATCCAATCCACCCTGAGGATTGAGAAGGGCTTGGCCACCCTGACCAAGAACCAGGAGAGTCTGGAGAGGATCATTGAGCAGAAATTCTATGACCTTGATGTCAAAGTTACAGAGATCCAAACTGCAGTTGAGCAACTTCAGGAGGAAGCAGAGGAGAAGAAGGGCAAGTCTACCACAGATGCTTTTGCCAGAGTGCCTAGAGGACAGAGATCTGCTGCAGTGCCAGTGATAGACACTAGAGCTACAGCATCAGCACCAGCAGCTACAGCTCCAGTTCCACCTCCAGCAGCTACTCCACCAGCTCCAGCTACTTCATCTGAAGCCTTCGTTCTTGGAGTTCTCTCAACACCACCTCCCGAAGATCAAGCCTGAGATTCGTTTAGCACTATGCATTTTTGAACTTTTTGGTAACTTGTTGCCAAAGGGGGAGAAAAATGTATAGATCATAGTCTTCGAGAGAGAGAGTGTTGGTTTTTATCTCTCTTTGCACTTATTTGGTTTCGTTTGAAACTTTCTTGTGTGCTTGTGTGAGCTACTTATGAGATACTTGTTTTGGTGATGAGTGCATGTGTTTTAATTTCTATCATTTTGATTGCTCCACCAAGATGTATGTGACATGGAAGAATAACCCATGATCCTAATTGATTGTGCATTTTCATTCACAAGCAAATTTTAAATTATGCACAAATTTAGGGGGAGCTCTTGCTTATCACATACTTCTCAAAGCAACGATGTTTTTCAATCTTACTTATCATTTGTCGAAGCTTTGATCTATATGTTGTCATCAATTACCAAAAAGGGGGAGATTGAAAGTGCAACTATCCCTGGGTGGTTTTGGTAATTCCTAACAACATATAGCTCATTGAGCTAATGCTATTCCAAGATGAACATTTCAGTAAAGCTCAGTGGTTGGCATGGCATGGATTAGAAAGTGGACCCTTCAAAATGCTAAGGACAAAAGATTGGCTCAAGCTCAAAGCACAAGACTCTACATTTTCTATTTTAGTGATCCAAGATCACATTGAGTCTATAGGAAAAGCCAATACTATTAAGAAGGGATGAGGTGTTGCTTAATGAGGTTCTTGCTCAAAATGCTTAGTGATATGCTCCAAAATCTTCCACTGCTTTCTCATATCCACATATGTCCCAAACCCAAGTCCAACTCGGCCCCACCGATTCTTTCTATCCAGAGCCACCGAGTTTAGTTGACATAGCCATTGCCAGAAACCCTAGTCTTTTCGGTCTCACCGATAGGGATCTCGGTCTCACCGAGATGGAATTGCAAACTCTCTGTTTCCCTTCGTAACGTTTCAGTCAAACCGAGATGAGCGATCGGTCCCAACGAGATTGCAATGCAAACACTCTGTTTCCTTTTCGTAACGTTTCGGTCCAACCGAGATGAGCGAATCGGTCCCACCGAGTTTGCCTGGCCAACTCTCTGCTTGACTATCACCAAAATCTGTCTCACCGAGTTTGTGTAATCGGTCTCACCGAGATTACGTTATGCCCTAACCCTAATGATATCGGTCCCACCGAGTTGACATGTCGGTCCCACCGAAATGCCTAACGGTCACATTATGAACCAAATCGGTCTGACCGAGGTCTCTGAATCGGTCCCACCGAGTTTGGTGATTTGTGTGTAATGGTTAGATTTTGTGTGGAGGCTATAAATACCCCTCCACCCACTCTTCATTCATGGAGAGAGCCATCAGAACATGCCTACACTTCCAACACATATTTTCTGAGAGAAAACCACCTACACTTGTGTTGAGGTCAAGATATTCCATTCCAACCACATGAATCTTGATCTCTAGCCTTCCCCAAGTTGCTTTCCACTCAAATCTTTTTTCCACCAAATCCAATCCTATGAGAGAGAGTTGAGTGTTGGGGAGACTATCATTTGAAGCACAAGAGCAAGGAGTTCATCATCAACACACCATTTGTTACTTCTTGGAGAGTGGTGTCTCCTAGATTGGCTAGGTGTCACTTGGGAGCCTCCGTCAAGATTGTGGAGTTGAACCAAGGAGTTTGTAAGGGCAAGGAGATCGCCTACTTCGTGAAGATCTACCCTAGTGAGGCAAGTGTTGGGGAACGTAGCAGAAATTCAAAATTTTCCTACGTGTCACCAAGATCAATCTAGGAGATGCTAGCAACGAGAGGGGAGGAGTGCATCTACATACCCTTGTAGATCGCGAGCGGAAGCGTTCAAGAGAACGGGGTTGATGGAGTCGTACTCGTCGTGATCCAAATCACCGATGATCCTAGCGCCGAACGGACGGCACCTCCGCGTTCAACACACGTACGGAGCAGCGACGTCTCCTACTTCTTGATCCAGCAAGGGGGGAGGAGAGGTTGATGGAGATCCAGCAGCACGACGGCGTGGTGGTGGAAGTAGCGGGATCCCGGCAGGGCTTCGCCAAGCGCAAGCGGGGAGGAAGAGGTGTCACGGGAGGGAGGGAGGCGCCAGGGCTTGGGGTGCTGCTCCCATGCGCCTCCCCACTATATATATGGGTGGAGGGGGCTGGTTTCTTGCCCTCCAAGTCCATTGGGGCGTTGGCAAAGGTGGGGAAAAGAAATCCCATCATTTCCCTTCCCCACCGATTGTTATCCCCCTTTTTTAGGGATCTTGATCTTATCCCTTCGGGATATGATCTTATTCCTTCTAAGGTGGGATCTTGGTGCGCCTTGACCAGGGGCGTGGGGCCTTGCCCCCACTACCCACGTTCATGTGGGTCCCCCCATGCAGGTGGGCCCCACTTCGGAACCTTCTAGAACCTTCCCGGTACAATACCGAAAAATCCCGAACATTTTCCGGTGGCCAAAATAGGACTTCCCATATATAAATCTTTACCTCCGGACCATTCCGGAACTCCTCGTGATGTCCGGGATCTCATCCGGGACTCCGAACAACTTTCGGTTAACCGCATACTAATATCTCTACAACTCTAGCGTCACCGAACCTTAAGTGTGTAGACCCTACGGGTTCGGGAGACATGCAGACATGACCGAGACGACTCTCCGGTCAATAACCAACAGCGGGATCTGGATACCCATGTTGGCTCCCACATGTTCCACGATGATCTCATCGGATGAACCACGATGTCGAGGATTCAATCAATCCCGTATACAATTCCCTTTGTCAATCGGTACGTTACTTGCCCGAGATTTGATCATCGGTATCCCAATACCTTGTTCAATCTCATTACCGGCAAGTCACTTTACTCGTACCGTAACGCATGATCCCGTGGCTAACTCCTTAGTCACATTGAGCTCATTATGATGATGCATTACCGAGTGGGCCCAGAGATACCTCTCCGTCATACGGAGTGACAAATCCCAGTCTCGATTCGTGCCAACCCAACAGACACTTTCGGAGATACCTGTAGTGCACCTTTATAGCCACCCAGTTATGTTGTGACGTTTGGTACACCCAAAGCATTCCTACGGTATCCGGGATTTGCACAATCTCATGGTCTAAGGAAATGATACTTGACATTAGAAAAGCTCTAGCAAACGAACTACACGATCTTGTGCTATGCTTAGGATTGGGTCTTGTCCATCACATCATTCTCCTAATGATGTGATCCCGTTATCAATGACATCCAATGTCCATGGTCAGGAAACCATAACCATCTATTGATCAACGAGCTAGTCAACTAGAGGCTTACTAGGGACATGTTGTGGTCTATGTATTCACACATGTATTACGGTTTCCAGTTAATACAATTATAGCATGAACAACAGACAATCATCATGAACAAGGAAATACAATAATAACCACTTTATTATTGCCTCTAGGGCATATTTCCAACAGTCTCCCACTTGCACTAGAGTCAATAATCTAGTTCACATCACCATGTGATTAACACTCAAAGTTCACATCGCCATGTGACTAATACCCAAGAGTTTACTAGAGTCAATAATCTAGTTCACATCACCATGTGATTAACACTCAATGAGTTCTAGGGTTTGATCATGTTATGCTTACGAGAGAGGTTTTAGTCAACGGATCTGCAACATTCAGATCCGTGTGTGCTTTACAAATCTCTATGTCATCTTGTAGATGCAGCTACCACGCGCTACTTGGAGCTATTTCAAATAACTGCTCTACTATACGAATCCAGTTCACTACTCAGAATCATCCGGATTAGTGTCAAAGTTTGCATCGACGTAACCCTTTACGACGAACCCCCTTTCCACCTCCATAATCGAGAAAATTCCTTAGTCCACTAAATACTAAGGATAAGTTCGACCGCTGTCATGTGATCCCTTCCTGGATCACTATTGTACCCCTTGACTAACTCATGGCAAGGCACACTTCAGGTGCGGTACACAGCATAGCATATTGTAGAGCCTACGTCTAAAGCATAGGGGACGACCTTCGTCCTTTCTCTTTCTTCTGCCGTGGTCAGGTCTTGAGTCTTACTCAATACTCACACCTTGTAACACAGCCAAGAACTCCTTCTTTGCTGATCTATTTTGAACTCCTTCAAAATCTTGTCACGGTATGTATTCATTTGAAAGTACTATTAAGCGTTTTTTATCTATCCTTATAGATCTTGATGCTCAATGTTCAAGTAGCTTAATCCAGGTTTTCCATTAAAAATACTTTTCAAATAACCCTGGATGCTTTCCAGAAATTCTACATCATTTCTGATCAACAATATGTTAACAACATAACTCATCAAAAATTCTATAGTGCTCCCACTCACTTCTTTGGAAATACAAGTTTCTCATGAACTTTGTATAAACCCAAAATCTTTGATCATCTCATCAAAGCGTTCATTCCAACTCCGAGATGCTTACTCCAATCCTTAGAAGGATTGCTGGAGCTTTGCATACTTGTTAGCATCTTTCAGGATTGACAAAACCTTCTGGTTGTATCACATACAACCTTTCCTCAAGAAAATCGTCGAGGAAACAATGTTTTGACATCCTATCCGCAAGATTTCATAAATAATGCAGTAACTGCTAATATAATTCTAACATACTCTTAGCATCGCTACGAGTGAGAAAGTCTCATCGCAGTCAACTCCTTGAACTTGCCGGAAAACATCTTAACGACAAGTCGAGCTTTCTTAATGGTGACACTTACCATCATTGTCTGTCTTCCCTTTAAAATCCATCTGTACCCAACAGCCTTACGACCATCAAGTAGTTCTTTCAAAGTCTATACTTTGTTTTCATACATGGATCCTCTCGGATTTTATGGCCTCGAGCCATTCGTCGGAATCCGGGCCCACCATCGCTTCTCCATAGCTCGTAGGTTCATTGTTGTCTAGCAACATGACTTCCAAGACAGGATTACGTACCACTCTGAAGTAGTACGCATCCTTGTCGTCCTATGAGGTTTGGTAGTGACTTGATCTGAAGTTTCATGATCACTATCATAAGCTTCCACTTCAATTGGTGTAGGTGCCACAGGAACAACTTCCTGTGCCCTGCTACACATTAGTTGAAGTGACGGTTCAATGACCTCATCAAGTCTCCACCATCCTCCCACTCAATTCTTTCGAGAGAAACTTTTCCTCGAGAAAGGACCCGTTTCTAGAAACAATCACTTTTGCTTCCAGATCTGAAATAGGAGGTATACCCAACTGTTTTGGGTATTCTATGAAGATGCATTTATCCGCTTTGGGTTCGAGCTTATCAGCCTGAAACTTTTTCACATAAGCGTCGCAGCCCCAAACTTTTAAGAAACGACAGCTTAGGTTTCTCTAAACCATAGTTCATACGGTGTCGTCTCAACGGAATTGCGTGGTGCCCTATTTAAAGTGAATGCGGTTGTCTCTAATGCCTAACCCATAAACGATAGTTGTAATTCGATAAGAGACATCATGGTATGCACCATATCCAATAGGGTGCAGTTATGATGTTCGGACACACCATCACAATATGGTGTTCCAGGCGGTATTAGTCGTGAAACAATTTCCACAATTTCTTAATTGTGTGCCAAACTCGTAACTCAGATATTCATCTCTATGATCATATCACAGACATTTTATCCTCTTGTCACGACGATCTTCAACTTCACTCTGAAATTACTTGAACCTTTCAATAATTCAGACTTGTGTTTCATCAAGTAAATATTCTCAGCATCTACTCAAATCATCTGTGAAGTAAGAACATAACGATATCCACTGCGTGCCTCAGCACTCATTGGACTGCACACATCAAATGTATTACTTCCAACAAGTTGCTCTCTTGTTCCATCTTACTGAAAACGAGGCCTTTCAGTCATCTTGCCCATGTGGTATGATTTGCATGTCTCAAGTGATTCAAAATCAAGTGAGTCCAAATGATCCATCTGTATGGACTTTCTTCATGCATATATACTAATAGACATGGTTCGCATGTCTCAATCTTTTCAAAAACGAGTGAGTCCAAAGATCCATCAACATGGAGCTTCTTCATGCGTTTTATACCAATATGACTCAAGTGGCAGTGCCACAAGTATGTGGTACTATCATTACTATCTTATATCTTTTGGCATGAACATGTGTATCACTACGATCGAGATTCAATAAACCATTCATTTTAGGTGCAAGACCATTGAAGGTATTATTCAAATAGACAGAGTAACCATTATTCTCCTTTAATGAATAACCGTATTGCGATAAACATAATCCAATCATGTCTATGCTCAACGCAAACACCAAATAATAATTATTCAGGTTTAACCCCAATCTCGATGGTAGAGGGAGCATGCGATGCTTGATCACATCAACCTTGGAAACACTTCCAACACATATCGTCATCTCACCTTTAGCTAGTCTCCGTTTATTCCGCAGCTTTTATTTCGAGTTACTAACACTTAGCAACCGAACCGGTATCTAATACCCTGGTGCTACTAGGAGTACTAGTAAAGTACACATTAATATAATGTATATCCAATATACTTCTGTCGACCTTGCCAGCCTTCTCATCTACGAAGTATCTAGGGTAGTTCTGCTTCAGTGACCGTTCCCCTCATTTCAGAAGCACTTAGTCTCGGGTTTGGGTTCAACCTTGGGTTTCTTCACTAGAGCAGCAACTGATTTGCCGTTTCATGAAGTATCCCTTCTTGCCCTTGCCCTTCTAGAAACTAGTGGTTTTACTAACCATCAACAATTGATGCTCCTACTTGATTTCTACTTTCGCGGTGTCAAACATCGCGAGTTGCTCAAGGATCATCATGTCTATCCCTGATATGTTATAGTTCATCACGAAGCTCTAATAGCTTGGTGGCAGTGACTATGGAGAACCATCACTATCTCATCTGGAAGATTAACTCCCACTCGATTCAAGTGATTGTAGTACTCAGACAATCTGAGCACATGCTCAACGATTGAGCTTTTCTCCCTTAGTTTGCAGGCTTAAGAAACTTGTCAGAGGTCTCATACCTCTTGACGTGGGCATTAGTCTGAAATCCCAATTTCAGTCTTTGGAACATCTCATATGTTCTGCGACGTTTCAAAACCGTCTTTGGTGCCACAATTTTAAACCGTTAGCATCACACACTGAACTATCACGTAGTCATCAAAACGTGTATGTCAGATGTTTCGTAACATCTACAGACGACGCTCGAGGTTCAGCACACCGAGCGGTGCATTAAGGACATAAGCCTTCTGTGCAGCAATGAGGACAATCCTCAGTTTACGGACCCAGTCCGCATAATTGCTACTATCAACTTTCAACTAAATTTTCTCTAGGAACATATCTTAGTAGAACTAAAGCGTAAGCTACGACATTATTTGCAAAGACCTTTTGACTATGTTCATGATAATTAAGTTCATCTGATTATTTAATGAACTCCCACTTAGATAGACATCCCTCTAGTCATCTAAGTGATACATGATCCGAATCGACTAGGCCGTGTCCGATCATCACGTGAGACGGACTAGTCATCATCGGTGAACATCTCCATGTTGATCGTATCTACTATACGACTCATGTTCGACCTTTCGGTCTCTTGTGTTCCGAGGCCATGTCTGTACATGCTAGGCTCGTCAAGTCAACCTAAGTGTTTTGCTTGTGTTCCGAGGCCATGTCTGTACATGCTAGGCTCGTCAACACCCGTTGTATGCGAACGTTAGAATCTATCACACCCGATCATCACGTGGTGCTTCGAAACAACGAACCTTCGCAACGGTGCACAGTTAGGGGGAACACATCTCTTGAAATTTTAGTGAGGGATCATCTTATTTATGCTACCGTCGTTCTAAGCAAATAAGATGTAAACATGACAAACATCACATGCAAATCATAAAGTGACATGATATGGCCAATATCATCTTGCGCCTTTTGATCTCCATCTTCGAGGCGCGGCATGATCACCTTCGTCACCGGCATGACACCATGATCTCCATCATCGTGTCTTCATGAAGTTGTCTCGCCAACTATTACTTCTACTACTATGGCTAACGGTTAGCAATAAAGTAAAGTAATTACATGGCGTTTTTCATTGACACGCAGGTCATACAATAAATTAAGACAACTCCTATGGCTCCTGCCGGTTGTCATACTCATCGACATGCAAGTCGTGATTCCTATTACAAGAACATGATCAATCTCATACATCACATATATCATTCATCACATCCTTTTGGCCATATCACATCACATAGCATACCCTGCAAAAACAAGTTAGACGTCCTCTAATTGTTGTTGCATGTTTTACGTGGCTGCTATGGGTTTCTAGCAAGAACGTTTCTTACCTACGCAAAAGCCACAACGGTGATATGCCAATTGCTATTTACCCTTCATAAGGACCCTTTTCATCGAATCCGATCCGACTAAAGTGGGAGAGACAGACACCCGCTAGCCACCTTATGCATCAAGTGCATGTCAGTCGGTGGAACCTGTCTCACGTAAGAGTACGTGTAAGGTCGGTCCGGGCCGCTTCATCCCACAATGCCGCCGAATCAAGATAAGACTAGTAACGGTAAGCAAATTGAACAAATCGTCGCCCACAACTACTTTGTGTTCTACTCGTGCATAGAATCTACGCATAAACCTGGCTCATGATGCCACTGTTGGGGAACGTAGCAGAAATTTAAAATTTTCTACGTATCACCAAGATCAATCTATGGAGTCATCTAGCAAAGAGAGAGAGGGGAGTGCATCTACATACCCTTGTAGATCGCGCGCGGAAGCGTTCAAGAGAACGGGGTTGATGGAGTCGTATTCGTCGTGATCCAAATCACCGATGATCCTAGCGCCGAACGGACGGCACCTCCGCGTTCAACACACGTACGGAGCAGCGACGTCTCCTCCTTCTTGATCCAGCAAGGGGGGAGGAGAGGTTAATGGAGATCCAGCAGCACGACGGCGTGGTGGTGGAAGTAGCGGGATCCCGGCAGGGCTTCGCCAAGCGCAAGCGGGGAGGAAGAGGTGTCACGAGAGGGAGGGAGGCGCCAGGGCTTGGGGTGCTGCTCCCATGCGCCTCCCCACTATATATAGGGGTGGAGGGGGCTGGTTTCTTGCCCTCCAAGTCCATTGGGGCGTTGGCAAAGGTGGGGAAAAGAAATCCCATCATTTCCCTTCCCCACCGATTGTTATCCCCTTTTTTAGGGATCTTGATCTTATCCCTTCGGGATATGATCTTATTCCTTCTAAGGTGGGATCTTGGTGCGCCTTGACCAGGGGTGTGGGGCCTTGCCCCCACTACCCACGTTCATGTGGGTCCCCCGTGCAGGTGGGCCCCACTTCGGAACCTTCTAGAACCTTCCCGGTACAATACCGAAAAATCCCGAACAT
Source organism: Triticum aestivum (assembly GCF_018294505.1). Lineage (NCBI taxonomy): Eukaryota > Viridiplantae > Streptophyta > Magnoliopsida > Poales > Poaceae > Triticum > Triticum aestivum. Next base: position 468,222,998 of record NC_057808.1, read on the forward strand.
TTTCCGGTGGCCAAAATAGGACTTCCCATATATAAATCTTTACCTCCGGACCATTCCGGAACTCCTCGTGACGTCCGGGATCTCATCCGGGACTCCGAACAACTTTCGGTTAACCGCATACTAATATCTCTACAACTCTAGCGTCACCGAACCTTAAGTGTGTAGACCCTACGGGTTCGGGAGACATGCAGACATGACCGAGACGACTCTCCGGTCAATAACCAACAGCGGGATCTGGATACCCATGTTGGCTCCCACATGTTCCACGATGATCTCATCGGATGAACCACGATGTCGAGGATTCAATCAATCCCGTATACAATTCCCTTTGTCAATCGGTACGTTACTTGCCCGAGATTCGATCGTCGGTATCCCAATACCTTGTTCAATCTCGTTACCGGCAAGTCACTTTACTCGTACCGTAACGCATGATCCCGTGGCTAACTCCTTAGTCACATTGAGCTCATTATGATGATGCATTACCGAGTGGGCCCAGAGATACCTCTCCGTCATACGGAGTGACAAATCCCAGTCTCGATTCGTGCCAACCCAACAGACACTTTCGGAGATACCTGTAGTGCACCTTTATAGCCACCCAGTTACGTTGTGACGTTTGGTACACCCAAAGCATTCCTACGGTATCCGGGAGTTGCACAATCTCATGGTCTAAGGAAATGATACTTGACATTAGAAAGCTCTAGCAAACGAACTACACGATCTTGTGCTATGCTTAGGATTGGGTCTTGTCCATCACATCATTCTCCTAATGATGTGATCCCGTTATCAATGACATCCAATGTCCATGGTCAGGAAACCATAACCATCTATTGATCAACGAGCTAGTCAACTAGAGGCTTACTAGGGACATGTTGTGGTCTATGTATTCACACATGTATTACGGTTTCCAGTTAATACAATTATAGCATGAACAACAGACAATTATCATGAACAAGGAAATACAATAATAACCATTTTATTATTGCCTCTAGGGCATATTTCCAACAGCAAGTCCTGCGTGGGCGACGGCCATGGTGGGATAGACAAGGTTGCTTCTTCGTGGACCCTTCGTGGGTGGATCCCTCCGTGGACTCGCGCAACCGTTACCCTTCGTGGGTTGAAGTCTCCATCAATGTGGATGTACGATAGCACCACCTATCGGAACCACGGATAAAAACTCTCTGTGTCAACATTGCATTTGCTCCCTCAATCTCCTCCCTTTACCTTCATATGCAATTGTTTTACATTCCGCTGCTATACTCTTAGAATTGCATGTGTAGGTTGATTGCTTGACTTGTGCTAAGTTGCTAAAATCTGCCAAGAACTAAAATTGGGAAAAGGCTAGATTTTTATTTGGTCAAGTAGTCTAATCACCCCCCTCTAGACATACTTCCGATCCTACGGAAATGAATGGCAGAAACATTATCAAGCAGCATCAGAGTAATCTCTTGGTTTACCAAAGCATATACTAGAAATAGAGAGTTACCATTAGACGGGTTAGATTTGGAGATTCCAATACAAATTTCTTTCAGGCAAAGGCTACCATCAAGTACATGAATAATCAAATTACCCAACTTCAGGATGAAAATGGTCACTTTCAGCAAGATCGCCAAACTAAAGTTGCCCTCTTATGGAGGGCTTTTAAGGCAAGACTTGGCTCATGTGCAACAACTACTAATTTCTTCCATCTACCTAGTATACTACAGAGTGATCTTGACTTGACTCAACTTGAAGTGCCATTCACAAAAGAGGAAACTAATGGAGTAATCAAAGAACTAACGCCTCACAAGGCATCTGGTCCTGATGGATTTAATGGGGCATTCATCAAAGCCTACCTGGACATTATTGTTGCTGATTTCTACGAGCTTATAGAAGATTTTTATAATGGGAGGATAAACCTGCAGTCAATCAATAACTCTTTCATTTGTTTGGTGCCAAAGAAAGATAGCCCTCGGGTTCCCAAAGAGTTCAGACCCATCTCACTACTCAACTGCACCGTTAAAATTATTACAAAGCTACTAGCAAATAGACTTCAAAAGGTGATTCTGAAGCTAGTACATGTTAATCAGTATGGTTCCCTAAAATCAAGACAAATTCTTGCCTAGCTTGGGCATTTGAGTATATTCATCAGGGCAAACAATCCAAGAAAGAATTGGTTTTTTACTCAAATTAGATTTTGAGAAGGCTTTTGATATGATTGAGCACAACACAATATATGAAATCTTACAAGCAAAGGGTTTTGGGAAGAAGTGGATTGTGGATTAAGATGATCTTCAGCTCTGGTTATTCATCAAGTCTACTAAATGGAGGGCCAAGGAAGCAATTTCAATGCAAAAAGGGGGTGAGACAAGGAGATCCTTTGTCCCCTCTGATTTTTGTTCTTGCTACAGATCTTCTTCAAACCATACTAAATGGAGCATTACAAGCAAACATTCTGACAGTCCTAATTTTCATGCAGTCAAATCTAGATTTTCCAGTAATTCAATATGTTATGAGCACTTCTTCTGGAGAAAGTTTGGATAGGAAAGAAGTGCCTCAGAAATTTGTTGATCTGATTAATGACTGAGTGGAATAACAATGCTCTCCCTATATTTTTTATTCATCAATATGTTAATTCAGTTTTTACAGCTCTCCCTATCATTAACCAGATCAACAAATTTTTGAGGCACTTCTTCTAGAGAAAGTTTGGACAAGAAAATTCTAGGCCAACTTTAATATCCTGGAACAAAGTTACTAGACCGAAGCACAAGGGTGGTCTGGGCATTCTTGATGTGGCCTTGCACAATAAAGCATTGATGATGAAAAAGCTACAAAAATTCTTAAACAAAGAACCTCTACCATGGGTCAATCTTATATGGGAAAAGTACTACACCACTCAGCTACCTGATGATACTATAATGGAAGGATCAACTTGGTGGAAGAATCATTTGAAGCTGCTTCCTTTATATAAACAGCATGCAACCTGCCAGTTAGAAATGGAAGGGAAACTCTACCATGGTATGATAACTGGTGTGAACAGCCAATTTACCAAAAAAATCCCTCAATTACACTCTTTTGCAATCAATAAGCACCAGACTGTAGCAAGTTGGATTGATACTAATGATTATTCTTAGTTCTTCCACACGCCGTTAATAGTTGAAGCACACAACCAGTACAATGGGTCGTAGCAATTAATTGAGCTAAAGCAATAGGAGAATGTCAATGACAAATGGAAATACAAAGGTGAGAGATCCAAATATTCCTCTATTAACATGTATCACAATCTTGGTCCACAAGAAGAGGTCCACACACTATTCAAATGGATTTTGAAATGCTCAAGCAGGCTGAGACATAAAAAAATTATCTGGCTTCTTCTTTATGATAGAGTCAATTCTAGAAATATTCTTAGAAGGAAATCTTTCCACCTGGACTGCTATGATTGTGTTTTCTGTAATGAAAGGGCGGAGGAGACATCTATTTTGGGTTTGTTGCTTCTCCCAAGATTGCTGGAAGATCATTCTTCCATCTAAAAAGCTTGGCATATGTGTCTTTGATGATATTTTGCTGGCTAAACAGTTACTCCCATCCAAGATAGCTATGGAAATTGTTATTCAAGGCTCCTAGAACAACTGGATTCAAAGGAATGGGAAGGCTTTCACAAATGAGGTCCCAAGTTTAATTAGCTGGAAATTCAAATTAAGAGAAGACCTCAAACTCTTGGAGCACAAAATCAAGGCAAAACACCTATGGGTTCTGGAGGAATGGATCAGTGCAAATCTCTCATCGTGTGCACAAGAGTAGAGTCCTTTAATTGTTGACCGTGATACTGACTAGAACTGGTAGTGGTTGATTTCTTTTATTTTCTTTTGGACTCTTGTGTACATATGTTTTCAGTAATTAATGAAAATACCATAGAACCTAACATTGACTGGTCCTAAAAAGGGACCAGTTGGTGTTGTAGTGCTATCACTGACCGGTTGAAGGTGTTGGTGGTGATGAAGACACTAGGAATAAATAGTAGCACTCCCAGCTCACCCTGTAAGCCTCAAAATGAGTTAGCCGACAACCATCCTCCCTGCCGCAACATCCCTCTCCGTCCTAGTGCTCCACCAAATCTCTTCTCCCAATCCCGGTTGTTCAGTGTCGGGTCATCTCAACACCTCGGACACCCCCCCCCCCCACTCGATGATGACATGGCAACCCACCCCTAGACGCCACCCCATCCGTATGTGGTCTTCTACTGTTCCATGTTGGGTCGACCCTGCCGGTGCGCAATTTCCCGTTTTGCTGCCAACATCTTTGGTTTTAGTAGTGGCCATGATGGTAAGCTCCTTCCCTTGATATCTACCATAGCTCCACATCTAATTTAAGTGCTATAGTACCATGTTAGGACAGATTGTTATAGTAGCTTGTTAGGATATTACGATTCATGTTGTACCTACTTGTACTCAAAGATTTGATATAATTAAGTACTATGTTTGAAATGTGAGCACATGTTTTTTTAGAAGAACGTGTGCAAGTCAGTACACCAAAGCACATAGCTACAGACCATGAGACGTCTCTCACCCCTTCGCTCGTGACCGCAAGGGCATCACTAGGTTTTCTCTGCCTCCCGTCGGCGCTGTCGCCGGTCTACCTCATCTTTTATGGCCTTAGGGCCATTGGAGGTGCGGTGGATCTAGGCCTTTGCTTGTGGGAGGGCTACGTTTTTAGATGTCTTTTAAAATTTTATTAGAGTTTGTGTCCTTCTTAGAGAGATGAGACGATGTCGGCTTTCTAAAGATGGAATAAGGTCGCCTAGCCTCTATTTTGATGGTGCTTCTAACATCGTCGGAGGGTGTGTGGAGGGTTTTTTTCGGCAGATCTCGCGGGATTCAGTCAGCATTATTCTTCGGTGGATCCGCATGGACCCGGTCTTTGTTCCTCTGTGGTCGCATGTCTACATGATGGATCTTTTTGATCTACGCTTCTCTTTATCGGTGGCCGTTATTGTTTTGGTGCGCTGGTCCTGTGGGGCCTTAGCACAACAACTTCTCGACTGTCTACTACAACAAGGTTTGTCCGGCTTCAGTGAGGAAGGGGTGATGATGGCGGCGGCCTTCGGCTCACTCCAATGTTTGTAGTCGTCGTTAGTTGGTCTATGGACCTAGATGTAATTTTACTTCCGATGTTCTTTTCTACTACTTTGACAGATGATGAAAATGTTGGAAATATGCCATAGAGGCAATAATAAAATGGTTATTATTATATTTCCTTGTTCATGATAATTGTCTATTGTTCATGCTATAATTGTGTTATCCGGAAATCGTAATACATGTGTGAATACATAGACCACAACATGTCCCTAGTGAGCCTCTAGTTGACTAGCTCGTTGATCAACAGATGGTCATGGTTTCCTGACTATGGACATTGGATGTCATTGATAACGGGATCACATCATTAGGAGAATGATGTGATGGACAAGACCCAATCCTAAGCATAGCACAAGATCGTGTAGTTCGTTTGCTAGAGCTTTTCCAAATGTCAAGTATCATTTCCTTAGACCATGAGATTGTGCAACTCCCGGATACCATAGGAGTGCTTTGGGTGTGCCAAACGTCACAACGTAACTGGGTGGCTATAAAGGTGCACTACGGGTATCTCCGAAAGTGTCTGTTGGGTTGGCACGAATCGAGACTGGGATTTGTCACTCCGTATGACGGAGAGGTATCTCTGGGCCCACTCGGTAATGCATCATCATAATGAGCTCAATGTGACCAAGTGTTTGGTCACGGGATCATGCATTACGGTACGAGTAAAGTGACTTGCCGGTAACGAGATTGAACAAGGTATTGGGATACCGACGATCGAATCTCGGGCAAGTAACGTACCGATTGACAAAGGGAATTGTATACGGGATTGATTGAATCCTCGACATCGTGGTTCATCCGATGA